>NC_090887.1:25468880-25485124 GCF_036669925.1 Montipora capricornis | reverse complement strand
ATTATAGGGAGTTTGAATATATATATATATTCAAAAACATATAGGCTCCCCTACCTTGTCACCTTGAAAGAAAATTTTCCGGGAGGCTCACGCCGTGACCACGTAAATCACCTCTTCTATGGCAGTGTTGCTAGCATGGTTGTCCTGGTGGTGTAGTGGTTATTACACCCAACCAGTACGATGGGACGTGGGTTCAAATCCCTCTCAGGGCAAATTTTCTTTCAAACATTTTATTCAATTATATATATAACCTAACTGCAGACAGTGATATCATAAAACTTTATTCAAGAACCAAATAAAAACAATATTTACAAAATTACTCAAGAGAAGAGGCTACAGCTAAAAGAAAAATACAAGCTTATCAGCACGGACTACGCATACAGCTGGATGAACCCAGATACACTTAAACTTACCCTGAGAAAAGCGATGAAAGTCAACTTGGATCCTACGTTTAACATCAGCAATAATAAACTTAGCGATAGCTCTAGAGTCCTCCCCACCTTTGTGAAAGGTAACCTTATTACGAAATTTCCAAATACCGCACAAAATCGACTTGATGATGTACAAAAGCAGACGCAGGCACTTCCTTTCGGGCACCGGAAATTGGTAAAAAAACACGAAGGGGCAATTGGGAACGAAGGGGGCTGACAAAAGCGCAGATAACATAGGGACAAAACGAGACCGGACCAATTTAACCCTACGACAAGCCAAGAAACAATGATCAATGGTTTCTAGACGGGCGCAAAAAGCACAGCGAGGCGAGCGAATATAGCCCCAGGTGTGAAGAGAATGTCGCACCTTAACGGCACGGAGGGTAATCAACCATGCCAGATCATTTTTATAGTTCTCAGTAAATGAATCGCGGATCAGACCCCAATGCCGAGAAAGCGAAAACCGTGAGGGGAGGAAGCCTGACCAGAGGGCAGGGAAAATTGGGATGGTGCAGAAATTCGCTAGCTAAAGCTTGTAAAAGGCACGAGACGTGTAAGTAAACCCAGGAGGTAAATCAGTGGCCCGAAATGAAGAAAGGACACTCGCATAAAAGGCAGTGGGGCGGGCAGCGCTTGGGGTTAGGTTATCGCGCAGCCCGGCCCACTCCGGCCGCAAAAGAGCTAACACAGAGCCACAAAAATACTTAGCAAGGTAAAAACCCTTAGAACTAGAGTCGGACACGGAAGTAACTAAAGCCACAAGCCACAAGGCGCGGCCCTGGCAAGAAAAATCCTTTAAGCCCAAACCTCCACTATCAACGGAACAAATAAGCGATTTACGAGCTACAGTCTCTAATCGAGCGCGCCACGAAAAAGGGCCATATCAGACTATTAAGTTTACTATAAACCCATTTAGGGGGTACTAGAGCTCGCGACACATAGAGCAACTTACTTAACGCTAATATGTTCAAAATAAGGACCTTCCCAATAAAGGACAAAGATCGCGACTTCCATCTAGAAAGAGTTTTGTCAAGTTTGGACACACGAGGTTCCCAATTATCGCGCTCAACGTCAACAGTACCGAAGAAAACACCTAAAAATTTCATTTTCCTAACCCAAGTTAGACCAAGTGGCTCGTCGAGGCGGTCTTTCCAGGCACCAAGCGACATGGCCTCATTCTAAATTAAGCTTCGAACCAGAGCCACGCTCGTAAAACGCAATCCCGTCAAAAAGTGAGAAAAGGGAAGAATCCTTTTTGACAAAGGTCGTAGTATTGTTAGCAGACTGGCCGACTTTAAACTGGACACCACCAGCCCCCGGCAAGAGAAAGCCTTCGATCGCGGGAAAGTCTCTGATACGGCAGGCTAAAACTTCAACGCAGAGAACATAAAGCATGGGGGACAGGGCGTCGCCCTGCCTGACCCCCCGCAGCAAAGGAACAGGATCAGAAAGGAAATCGTTAACTAAGATACGCATATAAGCGCCGTTGTACAAAGTGAAAATCCAGATACAAAAGGAGGGCCCAAACCCGAAGTGTTCTAAAAGATTCATCAGAAAGGACCGATTAACGTGATCGAAGGCTTTCTCCTGGTCTAAAGAGACGAGAATACCTGTCTCGCCGGTTTTCTCAATAAATTCGAGTGTGTCGCCAAGAAGAGCCAAATTCGAAGAAATAGATCTACCTGGAACAGAACATATCTGATCAGGGTCTACAATAGACCCCAACACTTTACACAAACGAAGGGAAAGGGCTTTTGAACAAATCCACATTCAGTAACGAAATGGGGGTCCAGTATTTTAGATTTCTACGATCATCTTTCTTATGAACAAGACGCGTAACACTCGATTTCATAGAGTCACACAGCTCACGATGGACGAGAGACTCATTAAACATATCAACTAAAAGGGGCCCCAAGAGGGACCAGAACGCAGCATAAAACTCAACAGTTCAGCCGTCAGAACCGGGCATTTTGTTCCTATTAGAGAGGCGAAGGGCCTCGGACGCCTCGTTCGAAGAAAGAAGACCCTCGTATGATTCGCGCTCAGCATCCGATAACCGGCGGGTAACGTGCCCAAACAAATGGGATTAGGCTACAGGGTCAATTGGTTCTTCAGAAAATAGGGACGAATAAAAAAAGCTCGTGAGCTTGAATCATGTCAGGAACGGAAAAACCTCTTGCCCCTCAGAATCAAAGACAGAGGAGACGGAGCCTTTCTCGTGTCTCTCATTTTCAAGACCGAGAAAGAAACCAGAGGGAGACTCCCCCTCCTCTGCCCACTTAAACCTGCTGCGAATCTCAGAACCCTCGAGCTCGGAATCGAAAAGCGACCGCAGAGCAGCCTCTGAAGTCAGAATTTCAGGACTAGCAGAAACATCGCCCAAAGCCAAACGATTCTTCAGGACAATCAAGCCATTGGTTAGAAAAACCTTCTGGGACGAGAGTAAACGATGTTTACGACGTGAAAGGCGATCGCAGTGAGCTTAATGTCAGACTTTAAAGACTCCCAAACATCGCGCTGACAAGCAAAGCAATGCCGAAAGGCCAGAAACTGCTCAATTAACTCCGAAATTTCTAAACAAAAGGATTCGTCATCGAGGAGAGAATTGTTAAACTTCCAAACTCCCGGGCCTTGCAAGGGGAGAGCCGGAATATCATAGTCTAAAATAACAAAGTCATGATCTGAGGAAACGCATGGGAGAATATCGCACCTAGTGACTTGATTACACAGAAGCCGCGGTGCAAAAAGGTATCCAGTCTGCTGGCAATTGAAAGGTCTGAACTGAAACAGGTGAACTGCCTGTCTCGGGGATGCAAAAGACGCCAAGCCTCACGGAGGTTACAGCGAGGTTTCAGGTCCGAAAAGCCGGAGTCGAGAGAAACCGACCTAAAGCGCCGAGTCTAAACATTTCATATCCCCCAATCAGGAGACGGGAGTTTGGAAGAAAAAAGGACGGGACCGACTGAAAGAAAATCTTTCTCTCAGCCGGAATCGTCGGCACATAAAGATTAACCAGATTACGATTGAAATCGTCAAACTTGACAAGTAAGCTGAGAATGCGCCCACTTTGAGTCTTCTGCCAAACAGAAACATTATTACGAAAAACATTGCCCTCCCCCCCCCCCTCCCTCTCCTTCCGACAGCAGGGGCCCAGAAGCTGAGACCCGGCCAAGAAGAGGAGAAGGAGCGCAGAACAGCGTCATTCGAAATCATGTTAAGCCATGTTGAGATCTCTTCCTTCGGCGAGAGGGCCGCTCAGGCACAGCGTCGGAATCCATCAGTTCAGATGTGGCAATACTCTCAGGCTCAGACTCAGGCTCTCAACACTCGTATCGGTCAGGGAAGAAACAGGAGATTCCTGCACTCCGGGAACTTGAACATTAGGGGCATCCTTGATGAGGCCTTGAGAAGTTAAAAGGTCAGGCGCAGGCTCAGAAGAAAGGGCCGAGGCCAAGGGCTGGTCAATTCAGCTTCCAGGGAATCGTCCTCAGACCCTGCCGAATCCTCTGCATTCTCCACTGGGGGGCTATCAAGATCCACGTCACCTGAATCAGCATTCTCAGCATCAAGAGTAGTGGGGGGCACATCCACGGGAAGGGGGTCAGCAGCAGGCTGTCTCGGGGGCTCAGCATCAACGGCATCACATGCGAAAACGGGCAGCGATACCAAGAGTGACGGCAGTCAATGGCCATGTGGCCAGGTTCCTTACAAATACAGCATCGAACCCCAGCAGGGCAATCACGGGCACGATGGCCAATCATTTCACAGTTAAAGCAGAGCATCTGACTACACTCTTGGGCCAAATGACCTGGCTCGTTGCATCTTCTACAGGTCTTCACCTGGCCTTCGTACTGGACACAACGAAGGTACTTACCAAAACGAAGGTATGACGGAATGGGGTCATCGATACACATGCGAAGAGTACGGATACCATTCTAGAAAGCCCTGGACGGAGGAGCGACGCTGGGAGTAAACAGTGCCACACTTCGACAGACGGAAGGTAAAGGCCGAGTCAGGTAACTCAATGGGAGCGTCGTACACAACAACATAAGACAAGGCTCTGCCTGCAAGATGAGCTGCATGAAGCTGGTTTCCAACAAAGAAAGACGACTGCTGCAGAAATTTGTTTCGGATCTCCTCTTTCGTGAAGGCGAGGACCACTGACCCATTCTGGGATCTCTGAAGACAACGGACTGACGTTGGAGGAAAGCCATCTCTCACCAAGCTATCAAAGATTTGCTTAGTCGTAACTGAGCCGCCAGGGAGTGTGAAGTATGCAGAAGCAGGACGATCAGGCATGACATTCAAAACATCAAAATGCTCTCTTTCAAAAGACACATAAGACCTGCGACGTGGAGCTACACTGGAAACAGCAGCACCAAGAGTCACTCTATCAGCATAAGAGCCACCAGGACTGGTATCCATGTGGGATGGCGAATCAGATTGGCCAGCTCCGGAAACAGAGGGAGGCACAGGCGTAATCTCAACAATATCAGACCACAGAGGGGCTACAGGCGTAGGCTGAGACATACCGAAAACAAGTTAGGGTAGGACCCACGCCGTTCCCTCCCGGCAGGTAGTCAGGACAGGGTCCAACAAGAAAAAGAAAAAGCCAATTAGTCTACCACAAATCTGGTATGAAATGTGCTATGATGGGCTTCTGGGCCTCATCAGTGCAGTGCTGATGTCTGGGATGGAGATTGAGCTTATAAAGCCACCCCAAATGTCCCACACATGTGGTACATCTAAGCCATGCCACAGTGCTCAAACTAGTGAGCTAGTGAGCATGCGCAATTGCTAGCGGCAATGACTCATCCCAGTAGAGTGCTCAATTTGGACATGAAAACAAAAGCTTTGTAATGCCAAAGAGCTGTATCTAACTGCAGACAGTACTGTTTCGATGTTAATTCACGAGTTGTGAAGGATCGCATAAACGAACAAGTGAGAGAAGCGAACGAGTGAGTTTAACGATCCTTCACAACGAGTGAGTAATTAAAATCATAAAGTTAACGAGGTAAGTGCTAACCGAGAGTAAATAAATCAATAAACCCCTTGAAACCCTTTGGAGCGGCTGGTATATTGGAGGATAATGCCCAAGGCTGAAAGATTGTCTGAAAAATGAACATTTGGCCGAGAAGTAAAGCCTTGAGGGCAACTGTGAAATTTTCGATTAATTTCGTGAGGAGAACGCGCTTTGTAGATCCAAAAGGGGAAAAAAGCCAGCTTTCGTTATGTGCATGGCGCAATTGTTGTTGACGTAATCAACGAACGCAAGTTGATTGGTTTGCTCGATGTTCACTTTACAGTAATTAGAGGAAATGTTGACAGCTTGTCATGTCAAGTATGCTCTTTATAACGCCCCGAAGATCAAAAGCTTGAAAACGTAAACGAAAACACGGTTTTTTTGTAAATGTTTTTGCAATTATTGTACGAAAAGTGGATAGCCGATCAATTAACAGTTTGTAACAAAAATGCTTAGTATTGCTCTTTGGAGGAATAAAAATGAAAGTATAGTCATGAAAGTTTGAGTGAGGAAAATCGGCGGCAGATGGACATTGAACGTTGAACCAGAATGGAGTTGATTTTGCTGCTGAATCGAGTGAGTTCCTTCAAAATAGCATCTAATGCTTCGTAAGCCGACTGAATTTATTTGTCACGAATTATAGAAAACGTCTTTCTGTGTGGTCTATGTGGGGAACGTGACAGAAACCAGTCCAGGCCAACACGAATGGTTTTTATTGTATTGCGGCTGTATGGCTTTCCTTCAACTTTTCTTGCTTCCACGAAAAATCGCCTCACCGCACTGGACAGTTCCGACAACTCATGTTTTCAAGAGTGTTTTGGAACCTCTTTTTCTTTTTTTCTCCACGATAAAAATTGGACGAAAATTACATACCGTAGTACCTTGGTGAATAGACTCTGTCACAAAAAAGGTAATTAACCTTTACTTTGTTTATGCTAAAAACAAAACTCAGTTCATAGACGATGACAGTATATTTTGAGGACGTTTTCATCGGCCACATCATGAGGAAAGAACCAAACAATGACTGCAGAACTGCATTAACTTGGGCCCCAGAGGGGCGTTGAAAACGGGAAAGACCAAGGACAACATGGAGAAGGACGGCGGAGAGAGAAAGAGAAAAAGCGGGATGGAAGAACCGGAGTGAGGTACAAATAGCAGCGGCAGACAGAGATGGTTGGCGGGATTGTGTTGAGGCCTTATGTGCCACAGGGAACGAAGAAGATATGTAACAGGTGACTTACGTGTTGCCTTTTACGATATTGCCAACCAGCTTAAATTTCTCCATCACATATTATAAGGGATTTAGAGAGGGATATTTGTCTAGTATGCATTGATGACCTCATTATTTTTTGTGCACTTTTGAAGACCATTTGTTTCACTAGAGCAAGTCGTTAAACGCTTACGGGATGCAAATCTTCATCTCAAGCCCAGAAAATGTCATTTCGTTAAATCTGAGGTTGAATACTTAGGACATGTAGTTTCAGCGAACGGTCTAAAGCCAAATCCCGCCAAAATTCGAGCTGTTCAGGAATTCCCAGTTCCGACCAATGTTACTTAATTTTTAGGCTTGTGCAACTATTACCGGCGGTTTATCAAGGGTTTTGCCCAACTCGCTCCACCTTTCAACAAATTTAACTGAACTCCGGAATCTCAAACTTCGTTTGACTGTCTTAAGAATGGGCTAGTGTCGGCCCCCGTTCTTGCCTAACCATACTTTGAATTGCCTTTCCATCTTTATGTTGACGCCAGCTAAACCGGTATCGGGCTAACTTTAACTTTAGGACAAATTATTGACAGAAAGGACCGAGTTATGAATAACAATACTTGATACATCCTTAGCCTCGTGTTCATGTTTCAAAACAAAGGATGTATCAAGTATTGTTATTCAAATTTGGGCGCCATTTATGCAAAGGGTCTATTGCTTACGCAGGAAGAGACTTAGACCAACCCGAGTGCATTTATTGTTAAGAGAACATGGTAACCCATTGATGCGAGAAATCTTGGTTTTATAACCATGACGTCATCAACCGTCCGTACATACGTACTTAGGTCCGTCCGTCCGTCCGCCCCTCCATGTATGCCAATGTGATCAGTATCATGCTAGTTTACAGCATACATCTTTGATATTGGACATCGATCTTTTAATTAATTGACACCTGTCAGAACAAGGTATCCGCTGACCAGTATCACACGACCATATCAAGGGCACAAGTTTAAGCTCACTGAGGTCAGCTGTTTTTTTGTTTCCGCTAACCAGGTACTG
Source organism: Montipora capricornis (assembly GCF_036669925.1). Classification (NCBI taxonomy): domain Eukaryota; kingdom Metazoa; phylum Cnidaria; class Anthozoa; order Scleractinia; family Acroporidae; genus Montipora; species Montipora capricornis. The sequence continues at coordinate 25,477,407 of NC_090887.1, read as the reverse complement.
GTTTTCGATGGGATTGCAGGCTCAACGGGGGTGAACTTACCTGAACATAAGCGAGGCTTCATTTTTCGTGCACTTTCTGTGGCTCGACCCGGCTACACGGCCATACTATATTTCAACGAAAGTTCTTACACAGTCAAACACTTTGGTGTTCAGGTGGAAAACGGTTTGGAAGATGTTCTCTTTCTGCATTTTCGCTGGTTTCAATCCAGTTTGACATATCATGATATCTGTGGTCCACACTGGTGGCTACGCAGTTATTCAAGTCAGGCATCGGCGGGAAATACGTAAAGACAGTGCTTCTTTATGGCTCTGAAAGCTGGAAAACGACTCAGGAAATAGTTAAAAAGCTGAGGGTCTTTATCCATAAGTGCCTGCGCATTATACTAGGCATAAGGTGGCCACAAAAGGTATCCAACCTGGAAGTGCGAAACATCTGTAAACAAGAGGACATTATGGTGGACATAACCCGCAGGAAATGGACATGGTTTGGGCATGGATTAAGAAAGGACTGTGGCGATGTTGCTAAAGAAAGTTTGTTCTTGACACCAGAGGGGAAAAGACAACGGGGAAGGCCAAGAATAACTTGGCGAAGGTCAGCGGAGAAAGAACTCAAGTCCATGCACCTGACCTGGAGTGAAATTCGAATGGTGGCACAAGACCGCCCCCGCTGGAGAGAGACTGCAGAGGCCTTATAAGTCCCATGGCGCAAAAAGGACTGATGATGATGATGATGATGATCGGCGGGATGTAAACTTAAATCTGAGTGTTTATTTTTAATTTGCTTAGAGCCGCTTTTTTCTCTGTATTGCAATCTTTCGCATATTGCCTGGAGGACCTATGTCTAGAACAGAAACAAAAGGACTGAGCGAAAGAGAGCGACAAAGACAAAACAGAATACCAGTAATAGCTCATACGTAGCACACAAATTCTTTCCTTGGGCTCTAAACCGTTTGTTATTTTTTTACGGATGCGTTATTTAAAGTGGATGCGTATCTTTAAAAGGTGGCTTAACCGGTTCTTTCTTTTTTCAGGAATGAAAATCGAATGTCAACTGGAATTAAATAACAATTATCTGTACTCTTCTGGACATAAAGAAAATGTTGATTTCTTTGTTTGTTTGTTTGCTTGTTTTCTAAAATGCGAGCGAACAAGTGCTTTTTTAATCCTTTTGCCCAACTGGTTTTCGTTGTGCCTCGACAGTGACAAGAAAATTTTGCCCTTATCTTATAATCACGTATTCGCAATGAGTTCTCTTAAAATTAGGGAAAAATCTCAGTAGCTTGTGTTTTCAGAAGTTTGTTTAAAGCACCCAAATGTTATTTAAGCGTTGGCGCAGATCGTGTTTAAAGTTCGTCCTTTCTTGGTTGCATTGCCGTAGTTTGCCGATTCTTGTACCAAACCAACCTGGCGTGTTTCAATGAAATACATCAAAATGTGAATGATCTTATTTTCAGAGATAAAATGGAATAAAGTACGAGGCACGAAAGATGGCGGTCACACCGAAAGTGTGCTCGTAGTATCTTGTCAGTGCCGCAGCCTCAGTGATGGTTAAGATATACAGTTAAGTCTATTTGAAATGCCTGACGAATGATCGAAGAAAAAGGGAACCGCGGAAAAGGGTAGGAAACGAACAGGAGAGGGAAGCTCGCAAACGGATGAAGAAGACGCGTCCGACCAACATCACAAGCATGGATGTAAGAAGTGCCTCGAGGCTCTCCGGTATTGAAGAGAAACTCAACACGCTATAGCTATACTGCCCGAGCTGGAAAATTGTAAACAGAGGATTAATCTTCTTGAAGAAGAAAATAAAGCCCTCCAAACGAGTTTGGAAAACTCGCAAGCCCTCGTTGATGGTGTTAATCTTAAGCAAGAAGCAGCTAACACTTCTAGCGAACGCATCGAGCATGAAATCAAAGAGCTGCACCGCCGACATGTTAAACTCGAATGTCAGAGTCGTAGAGGAAACTTGAAGTTCTTTGGAATAAATTAACGTAAAAACGAGACAAACAATGACACTGACCTAAGAGAATTCATGCGTACGAAGCTAAAGATTCTTCCAGTCGACGAAAAAAACATTCATTTTGACAGAGTTCACAGAATTACGCGGCGCCAATCACAATCAAATGGGCGAGGTCTTAAACCAAGACCGATCATAGTTACGCTGACGGATTTTCAAGATAAATTTTTATTAAATCCTTCATCAAAAATCTCCCAAGAGGAACCGGATTTGCAATAACCGACGATTTTCCTAAAGAAGTTGACGAGGTAAGAAAGTTGTTATATCCGATACTAAAGGCGGCCAAGCGCGAGAAGAAAACTGCATACTTCAACGTCGAAAAGTTGATCATCGACGGTGCTCTTTACCGTGGTGAAGAAAGATCATAATTTTCTTTCTATGGGCGTTTAATGGACAATTAAGCTAAAATGAAAGCTAAAATGCAGTTTAGTTTATTTATTTATTTTTTCCTACGGAACCACCTACTTGAGAGCTGCAGCTTTCCACTTTCTATATCCAGTCAAAATGCCGTACAAAGCTTTAGGTAAGTCTGTAATAGTTATGTGTTTCTGTATGTGTTTCCGCATGTGCTTTCGTTTTACCTTTCTCCCCTGTTATGTTGATCAACTTTGTTTCGATGCTAACGAGGTAATAAGAATCAAGTCTCGCCACAAATATCAACCGCACTGTGAGCATAATTCTAAAAAAACTATTTTCATTATCCCGTCTATCCTGTTATTAGAAATCAAATGTAAAAACTGTTATCACTTAACGTTAGAGGGCTAAACAGTTCGAGAAAGCGAAGACAATTTTTTCGTTGGTTGCACCAACAGCAATCGGATATAATTTTCTTGCAAGAAACTTATTCCTCGCCGGAATCCATCAAAAGATGGGAAACAGAATGGGGAGGCAAAATCGTGTCCAGTCGTGGCTTCTCTCATAGTAGAGGAGTCATGATTTTATTCAAACCACGCCTTGACGTTGACTTCCAAAAAATTAATGCGGATAATTCTGGCAGATGTATTTTAGCCGAGACTATTATTGATGGTACGAAAGTGGTTTTAGTAAACATTTACGCACCGAATGATACAAACAAACAAGTTGTTTTCCTCAGGAACGTTTCAAAAGAATTTCTAATCCCTTACGCCAATGACAACTTGGTGCTGGGAGGTGATTTTAACTGTACAATTAGCACTTCAGACAAAAAAGGCGGTAGACCGATAGACAGCAAAAAAGCCTCTCTCGACGAGCTTCAGTCGTTAATCAAAACACATAATTTACTTGATTCCTGGCGTTTCAAGAATCCAGATCAACCAGGCTTTACATGGGCTAACCCGTCAATGAAAATACAGTGTAGACTTGACTACTTCTTTATTTCAAAGCAGCAAAAAGATCACGTAAAGGATTGCAAAATACTTCCAACCATTTATTCAGATCACTCCGCCGTCGCTCTCTCCATGTCTTTCAACGACAGTGAACTCCCTCGAGGGGCAGTGTTTTGGAAGTTTAACAACTCCTTGCTGTCAGATACTAATTACGTGAAACTGTTAACATTTAAAATTCCAATGTTTCCAAAAAGGCATGAACAAGTCAACGACAAAGGGTTGTATTGGGAAATGATTAAAATGGAAATTCGTGCTTTTACAATAGCTTTTTCAAATAAGAAAGCTAAACGAAAACGTGACGAAGAATCAATTCTTTTGTCAGAAATGATGAGATTGCAAATCAAACTCCAGGCGTCATACAGCGATTCTCTTAAGACTGAGCTGGAGAGAATAAAATTCAAGCTTTCAAAAATTGCGGGTATTAAAACACGAGGAACAATTGTGCGTAGTAGAGCGCGTTGGTACGAGCATGGTGAGAGGAAAAGTAAATACTTTTATAACTTAGAAAAAAGGAAACAAAAAAAGGAAACATATAACGTCCCTAGTTAATAATGAAGGTGACAAAATCACAAACCCGAAGGACATCCTGGAGGAAGAAGAACGCTTTTTCGAAGAGATTTACACATCAAGAAATATGGACCCCAACTTCTCAACTTTCAATGAGTTCTTTGAAACAGAAAATGCATTATCAGAAAAAATCGCGAAAACGTGCGAAGGTGTCATGTCGGTTCAGGAATGTGAGCTTGCATTAAAAGCTATGGAAAAAAAATAAGACTCCCGGCAAGGACGGGCTAACGCCTGAATTCTATCGCTATTTTTGGAACCTGCTCGGTTCATTTATCGTAAGTAGCTTTAATTACGCCTTTCGAAACGGAACTCTTTCTATCTCTCAACGTCAAGGAATTATTTCCTTAATTCCGAAGAAGAAGAAGAATACTGAATATTTAAAAAACTGGCGGCCTGTATCTTTACTGAATGTAGACTATAAAATAGCGACGAAGACCATTGCTCTGCGCTTAGAGAAGATCTTGCCGAACTTAATTCATCTCTGTCAATCTGGATATGTTAAAGGAAGGTTCATTGGAGAAAGTATTAGGTTAATAGCAGATACAATGCTTTTCACTAAAGCGAAGAATATTCCAGGGGTAGCCGTGTTTTTGAATTTTGAGAAAGCGTTTGAAATTTTATTCATAGATGCCTCGAAACGTTTAATTTCGGTCTTGACCTCCGACAATGGATAAAAGTGTTTTATACAGATATCTCTAGTTGTGTTCTGAATAACGGATACGCCTCAAAACATTTTCATCTAGAACGCGGGGTGCGTCAAGGTTGCCCACTTTCCGGCACATTATTCGTTATTGCTATTGAGTTACTCGCACAACGTATTAGACGGCTCAAAAGAAATAAAAGGTATTCCAATAGATGAACATAATGAGGTTAAACTTTCGCAATATGCAGACGACACAACTGTACTTCTTTCTGATGTCCAGTCACTGTCAAGGTTATTTGATTTATTATCGCTTTTTGAAAGGTGCTCTGGTCTAAAACTAAATCAAACAAAATCTGAAATGTTATGGCTTGGCTCTATGCGTAACAGAAAAGACACCATACATGATCTCCAATTGAGCGCCGAGCCAGTTTACGCCCTTGGCGCGCATTTTACATATGATCTAGAAGTGTCTGAAAAGAAATTTTTTTTTTGCCAAATTAGGATCTTTAAAGAAAACATTGAATATGTGGTCCCAAAGAGACCTCTCCATCGCTGGCAGGATAAATATAATTAAAACATTAGCTTTTTCAAAACTTGTGTTTATCTGCAGTGTCATGAATACCCCTAAAGAATTCAGTAAAGAAGTAGACGGTTATGCTCTAACTCAAATGCTCCATGGCAGTACATACCTAAATTGCTGCTAGCCGATGTTGGCGGTACAGAACTGTTTAATTGTAATTATGATTATAGCTTCCTTGACCTAAACAACCATCTTCCTGCTTTCTACAAAAAAATCATTTTCTACTGGCAGGACATCGCAACGGCCACATCTAAAAATAAAAATGAGGTTCTCTCGCAGCCAATCTGGAATAACCGATTTTTAACTGTGAATAAGAAAATGGTATTCTTTCCTCATTGGTATCAGGCAGGAATAAAACAAATCTCGGATCTTTTTGACTCCTGTGAGGGCCATTTCCTCCCATTTAATTCTTTTTGCAGTAAATTCAATGTAAAATGTAGCTTTTTACAATATTATAGCATTCTCTCTTCTATTCCCCAAAATTGGAAAAAACTATTGCAAGAATGTTCCAAAGAATCGGTCACGCCGCCCACCTCAATCTGTTCACTGTCATGTAAGGCAATATACAGTATCCTACTTTACCTTGAAGATCTACCTCCACCAACTTCTGAGAAAAAACTTTTAGCGTCTGGCGTCGAGAAAAGTGACTTGTCTAAAATCTACCTCCTACCATTCAAAGCCACGAGAGAAATTAAATTGACGATGTTCCAATACAAAATCATTCACCGAATTTTACCAACGAATAGCTTGTTATATAAAATGAAAAAAGTTGCCTCGCCCTTCTGTCCCTTTTGTCCTTCTGAGTGTCAGACCCTGTGGCATTTGTTTGTAAACTGCAACCACGCTAAGTCCTTTTGGGATGGATTCCAGGAGTGGTACTCAACCTCTAGTAATACGAAACTGCTTCTGTCAGAACTGGAGGTTATGTTCGGAATTATTCGCTGTCACAACTACTGTTTGGCCCTCAACCATCTTATTATTTTAGGTAAATATTTCTTATATGTTAACGCTTTAAATACCATAAAGTACAATTTCGATGATTTTGCCTCACTTGTGCGCGAAAAAATTACTATAGAAAAATATATTGCAGTCACTTGTACTAAGGAGAAAGAATTTAGCAACAAATGGAAATTTTTTCTGTCCTTATAAAATTACATTGTGTCCTTCTACTTCTCAGCTTCTGTATTTTGATTTCTTGCTATCTATTTATTTAACAACCTATTAAATTCTAGAAAACCAATACCCTACATAGTGGAAGTAACAAACAAAATTCTTATTAGTGACTCGAACAATTAAAATGTAAACAATTACGTTGTAAACAGATCAACTATAATTCCATTTGACTAGTGTTATGGTATTGTAACCTGTATCGTATGTAGTGCAAGTTAATGTGTGCAAGTATTGTGTAAGAAGTAAGTAAAAGTGTAAATCATGTAACAAGTATCCTATGTAGTACAATAAAAAAAATAATAATAAAAATAAAGTACATCAGTAAAACTCTTCTGTGACCTTGAACTGACAAAGTTGTTCTTATGGCTTCTAATTTTAGCACGATTCCTATTTGCTGGCTATTGACAGTTGACTCTGAAATGGCTTTTTTCCTTTTCAGTTCGCTCGCTGAGGTTGTTCTTAATGCTTGTTTTCTTTTAAAACTCATTCGGTTCAAGAAAAAAATTATTGCCAATCTGGTAATTTGCAAATTAAATTTAACTGGAAAAACTGATGTCGCACTCATCGCTTCGTGATTCATGCGATATCGGTTTTTAGCGTAAAATTTACCGTGGAAGTCATTAGTTAGGCAATGATTTTTTCTCTAGAAGAAACCAAAGAAAATGATTTAATTGTTAAAACAGCAACCGGAAAGACCAAAACGCGAACAATTCGAAACCTTTTATTTTCACAAACCGTACAGGCAGTAAGAACAAATGACCAGGGAGCCCCGCTTTTAGGCTTGGCTAAATCTCTTTAGTAAAATCCAACTAGTGGTCTATTATCAATGCTGCGTTCTGATTGGTTGAGCTACTAGTAGGCTATTTGTTATAGCCCACTAGTATCGAAAAGCGCCGGCTTTGAAAACCAAAACAATAATTAAAGTCTAGCTTTACCTAGCGAAAAATGTTTTGTCTCGATATTTTTTTGACCAACTAGTTGGATTTTATTGACTCAGAGCCCATTCGGGCTTGAGGAATAATTGTTAAATATTAGTGCAATTGAGGGAGAAGAGCTTGCTTTCATTGACGGTATTAAGCGATTCCAGCCGTACTTATATGGACGGAAATTGAGAATTTATACCGATCACAATGCAGTAATGTGGCTAATGTCTATCCAGGCCCCCACAGGCCCTGTAGCAAGGTGGGAATTGCTCATTCACCAGTTCGACTTTAATATTTTCCATAGGCCTGGCGTGAGCAACGGTAATGCTGATGCCTTATCTAGGCGACCCTACGGCACATTTAAACTTGACGACCTTGATAGACCAGAATTCCAATCAAAACCAGTACACGATTTTCAGCGCACAGACCCCGATCTCTGGGAGCTCATTGACTATTTAGAAAGCGAGAATTTACGAGTGGATAATGCTGGGGCAAAGAGAATCCTACTTCCTAAAGATATTGATTTGCTAGGAGACTATGATTTTTTGTGTTATTTAGACCTGTCCAACTAGTGTTACCTTCACCTCTACGTTACGAGGTTTTAGTGTAAACGTTCATGATGGCCTCACTGGTTGGCACTTAAATGTTCTCAAAACGTACGAAACCCTGCGAGATCGCTATTACTGGAAAGTTATATACAAAGATGTTGAGCGTTGGGTGTGCTCTTGCCAGGATTGTTTAACACGTAAGAAGCCTAGAAACAAACTCCACGCACCTTTGCTACCAATTCTATTTTCCGATGCTTTTGAAAGGATCGCTATTAATATCCTTGGTTCCTTCGTCCGTTTCATCGAGTATTTAATTAAATGGCCGGAAATCTTCGCCGTAAAAATACGTATGTCGTTACAATCGCGCGCCTACTCACGGACGAAATCATACCGCGACATGGGGAACCATGCACCTTCCTTTTAGCCTAAGGCAATAATTTGTTATCGAATCTAGTACAAGAAGTTTGGCAGGTGTCAACATAAAGATGGAAAAGCAATTAAAATTCTGGGTAGGCAAAAACGGAAGCCAACACTAGCCCGTTCTTAAGACAGTCAAACGAAGTTTGAGATTCCGGAGTCCAGTCAAATTTTACGTTCTTATTCGTTAGCTTGTTGAAAGATGAAGCCATTCGGACAAAACCCTTGATAAACCGCCGGTAATAGTTAGGTAAAGGTGAGGTAACTTTATTTAACGTCGATAGTTCCTTCAGCTACG
>NC_090887.1:25458880-25463880 GCF_036669925.1 Montipora capricornis | reverse complement strand
AAAATCCCATGGGAGTGATGGTATAACATCAAAAGAAATGAAAATTGTTTCAAAGGAAATTGCGTATGGCATCTCAGATTTAAGCAAAATGAGCTACGAGCAAGGTAAATATCCAAGTCAGTGGAAGATTGGTAAAGTTAAAGTATTATACAAAGGTGGAGACTGTGCAGACTGTGGGAATTACAGGCCACTGACTATGTTGAGTATACCTAGTAAAGCTGTAGAGTCAGTCCTCTGTGATACCATTGATCCGCACCTGAATGACGTACTGCATGACAACCAGTGGGGTTACAGGAAAGGTATATCATCAGAGTCTCTCCTACTGTACCTTACTGAAACCTGGAATCATCATATCGATCAAGGAAAAGTTATTGGCGCTATATTTATAGACTTCCGGAAAGCCTTTGACTCGGTCTGTCCAGCAATCTTGTCCCATAAATTGCAGGCCTGTGGCATTAGTGGCAACCTTTTTCATTGGCTAAATAGCTATCTATCAAATCGACACCAATTTGTTGAACTAAATGGAGTGAAATCGCCTGTATTAGAAGTTAAATACGGTGTCCCACAAGGTTCGTTACTTGGGCCTAGGCTGTTCTCGATCTATGTTAATGATTTCCCCGATTGCATAACACAAGGCGAGCTACATCTGTATGCAGACGACACCACTGCCTTTGTAATTGGAGATAATCCTGATGATGTTACAATTAAATTGAGTTGTCTCTTTAAAGAGATCTGCGCTTTCTGCAGACTAAATAAGCTGACTCGGCACTCTGGAAAGTCCGAAGTAATGATTATCCAACGTGATCAGTTTGTGGGCCCACTGTTGCCTGTGACGCATGGGGGTACACAAATCGACTACACAATGAAACAAAATTAGTGGGTGTGGTTATCGACAACAAACTGACATGGAAAGATCAGTTAGAGAAGACACATAAATCACTAAGTGGTCAGTATCGTGTGCTAAATAAAATGCGATATCTATCACCCAAATTACTAGAGGCATTTTATTTTAGAACGGTAATTCCACAAATAACATATTTCATATCTGTCTGGGGCAACTGTTCTGTGGCTAAGCTATATGAAATTGAGAACTTACATGTTAAAGTTGGTAGATTTATCCATAGAGTTCCTCAGAATATTTTAGAAAGTGAAGTACTGAGCTATATCAAGTGGCAAGATCTAGGATACCTTTACAAACGTAGGTTTGCTATAGAGGTTTTTAAAGTTACGCAGGGCTTAAACCATAGGTTATTGCCATTCTTTACTTTTACTGAATCCAAGCGCAAAGGTGTATTACTTGAGGTGAGACGGAAGAAAACAGAGTTAGGAAGAAATAGCTTCTCATATAGGGGGATTGTGGTATGGAATTCACTGGATAGAAGGACAAGGAACTTGGAAAAGCTAGATGCTTTGAAAGTAGCACTGAACCGCAACAAAACCAGCCTCAACAAAATAACATTTAATAAAGGGACTACAGTTAATCTTAATAAGGATATTAACTTTTTGTATTATTAAACGTTAGTACTTACACCTCTTAAATTTTTTTCTTTTTTTGAATCTATCTAAAATTAGTAGGTTATTTTCTCTTGTTGTAAGTAGACAGTTTTTTACTTTAGTATTAACGTTTGTATCCTAGTCTTAAAAAGTATTGTAGTTTAATTGGTAGGTTTATATGGTAGGATTTAATTGTATTATTAAGTTTAGCTGGTCCACATCAGCTCTTTAGCTGCCACTACCGACCTGCTTTAACAAATTAAGTATGTATGTATGTATGTATGCAAATCTTAAATCTTCTTAGATCCTAAATCTTTCTGCTTTCGACAGAGCTGTCTTGGTCCCTCCGCAAATAAATCCTTCCATTTAAGGTCCAAATGTGATCATAACTGTGATCTTCCTTTACTTTAAGTGTGGCCTTAAAGAGTTCTTTATTTACTTCAGTTAGACACTCATTTCATATATAGATTTAGCCAAGCCTAAAGGCGGAGCCCTCGGCTTGTTTATTTTTACTGGCTGTAGGATTAGTGAAAATAAAAGGCTTTGGAACTGTCCGCCTTTCGGTTTTCCCGGATATTGCTTAATTATGTAACATTTTCTTCGCTGCCTAACTAGTGAATTCCACGGTTAATTTCACTAGGAAAACCGACTGATCGCATGAATCACGAAGGAATGAGGGTGAAATCGATGTTTCCAGCGCAATCCACTGTCGAATTCACCAGTTAGGCAATTAATTACTGGGTTGCCAGTATGGCAATCCCAGTCGGAAATTGGGTGGGATTTGTTTGTTTTATTTGTTTTCTTTTTTTTTATTCGTGTCAGTAAAAGTCTTGCCTGTCACTCCCCTGCTAAGTGGTATCTTTGTGCATAGAGCCTTCTGCTCGTATTTTCTTAGGATAGAGAGGGTAGTGGAAATGCGTAGAATTCTCTGGTGGATACAGTAGAATGATAAACTTAACCGGCAATGGCGCCCAAAGTAATGTAGCGCGAATGGCGTTTTAGTGGATCTTTGAACAAAATATACCCTTATTAAGCTCAATAATGGCAGTTATTTGGATACTGAACAAGACAGGCGGTGGAATCTTAACAGCGACGAGTAATGGACTTCGACAACAATCTGTCGCTCGTCGAGCCGAAATCAAAGTGAGCTGCATTTTTAAGATTTTGCCAAGTGTGCTGTTATGTAGAACACTGAAACCAAATGGAAAATTCTCTGGTAACTTATGGTTTCAACAAAGACAGAGAACGAATCTAACTCCTTAAGTGGATCTGTGATCAACTCTGCATAGTCTTCAGGTAAAAAAAAAATGGAAATGTGACAGCCAAGAATAATTTGAAAGAAAGCTTGTCGTCTATTTTGTGCTTCATTATTCAAGGAAAAGGTTCTTCATGGAAACGGTTTGTTCCTGAAATTTTAGTTGTTGTACTATTGCGCATATTTGACACGATTGAGTTTTTTCTCTTCACGCACGCAATAATAGCAAATATGTTGTTTCTTCCAAAAAATTGTTCGCTGGAAAAGGTGGCCTTCATGAATTCATCATGTTTTATGATATGTGTGCTGGATAGTTTTTATGCCAATAGTAAAGCATTTTCTTGTTATTCAAGGAAACTGTTCTTCAGGAAAGGGTTTGAGCCTGAAGTACATGGTAATTTGACACGATTGAGTTTCTTGTCCTCACGCATGCAATGAAATAGGAAGAGGTTTTCGTCTCTAAGAGAAAATATGTTGTTTGTTTCAAAAAATTGTTCGGTGGAAAAGGTGGTCTTTATGAATTCATCATGTTTTATAATATGCGAGCTTAACTGGATAGTTTTTATGGCAATAATAAAGCATTTTCGTGTCAAACTGAGGTCAGCGTTTTTCTGTTGTGCTAACTTAATTAAATATAAATATACATTCTGCCTCGTGAGTTTGTTATTCTCGTTAACCAGCAATGGAAAGTCATTTGCAACGTGTATGGCGTTTTAGTGCATCTTATGTTGTTTGTTTCAATAAAATGTTTCGCTGGAAAAGGATTCTGTGATATTTTCTGCCTTTGTGAATTATAATATCATGTTGTGTATTGAATTTTCGCGCTTAAGGTTGAAACGTGATACGGGAGGATATTTTTAGTATTTCTGTGTAAGCAGGAAAAGTTTCATGAAAATAAACAGGTCTGTTGGAAGCAAGCGTGAGTTTCAACAAAATGAGCCCCAAAATCAGCAAAAAATTGTGACGCCGGTGAATAATAAAGTCGCTGCTATTTCCAAAATGATGGAATTACCTGGTGATAAATAACCTCGTCTCAGAAACAATGGTGGGCGATTGTGATCTTTGTTTGGAATTCGCTCATTTATTGTCAAACTTTATATCACTTGACAGAAAAAGAAACTTAAGAAAACCCGGTATCTTGCCATCATTTAAATCAGATGCTTTACTGTTTGGCAAGTAAATATGCCGCGGTAACTTACTAGTAATCATGGCGCCCGCTGAGTTCCGGCGATGTCACTTTCGATTTTGCGATTTATTTGTGAAGCCAAAACGTACAATAACAAAATTGATCGTAGCAAAAATCTCCCAAAATGTTTGTCGCTGGTCGTAACTGTTTATATGCTATATTCACGGTTCAAAATTAATGTTGTTTTCATGTCGTAAATATGTTATTCTCGAGCGACTGTCCTGGAAACTTCCTTCTGCTCTTTCTAAAAACCATGTATCAATATTTATTTACTTTTGCATCAATATTTGTTTTTGCATAAAGCAAGCTAACAAAATCTGTACCTTGCTGAGTTCGCATTTGTTAGCTTTAGTAGTATTTTCAGTCCAATGCTTCTGTTTAACGAAGGGGTATATGTTTTTGGTCACCCATCCAGACACTAACCCCGCCGGACAGAATTAACTTTAGTAAACTTTAGTATTACAAAGCTGTCAGGTGCTCAGAGGGCACGCTTAAAGTTGTGGTGATAAGAAGTTTATCAACATGTCAGCCCAGAAGCCAATGTTTCTCACTTCCCATTTATTTTCTTCAATCTTTCTGGGTTCAGTACTTTGCTAGTAACCACATGTCTTCTCAGGCTATTTACACAAGACTTCTACCATGGCAATATAATGATAGACAATACCAAAACAATATCGTGCACTGTTAGAGCTACATATTACGCAAGGACAGATCTGTTTCTTCGAGCGAACGTGTGAGAACCTGTGAGCCAAAGGGCCTCTGCTGGTATGACTTCTGGGTGACCCCTTAAATGGTCTTGATGATCCCCCGCCCCAACTTGAAAAATTGTCTGGAACGGTGCACGTACCACAGGCAACCCAGTGTACCTTACGAAGGGTCTAGTTTTTCTTGAATCGCAAGCAAATCGTCAGTAAGCGAACGAAAAAGGAAAGAAGTCATTTCAGAGTTGACTGTCAGACGCTAGCAAATAGGAATCGCGTTAAAATTAGAACTCACCTACGTACTATAGCTCGTGATGTGACAGATCGTCTTTGTCGGTTCAAGGTCAAACAATGAGTTTTATTG
>NC_090887.1:25436380-25451380 GCF_036669925.1 Montipora capricornis | reverse complement strand
ACCTCAATAAGGTCTAACTTGAGCCCGCTATATAGTCACGTGATACTGGTCATCGGATACCTTCTTTTGACAGGTGTCAATTGACCATAACATTGATGTCCAATATCAAAGATGTATGCTGTAAACTAGTTAGTGTCAAATGTAGTATTGCCCCCTAGATGAGCTCTAAACTTTAATCAGCCCGTGATATGGTTACGTGTACTGGTCACATTGGCATACATGAAGGGGCGGACGGACGTACGGACGTACGTACGTACGGACGGTGATGACGTCATGCCTATAAAACCAAATTTTCTCACATCGATGGGTTACCATATTTTCTTAACTATGGTGCTCCGCGCGCGCGCGGAGCTCCGCTATAATTATTATTATTATTATTATGATTATATTATTATTATTAAAAAATCGGAAATATTGAAGGATGCACTTTTAATTTTACCTCTAACAGTGCACCTAACACAAGCGTCGAGAGTTAGCTCCGCTATAATTATTATTATTATTATTATTATTATTATTATTATTATTGAAAAATCGGAAATATTGAAGGATGCACTTTTCATTTTACGTCTAACAGTGCACCTAACACAAGCGTCGAGAGTTCAAACAAACGTCCGGTTTCCAAGCAGCGTAGACGCCTTGCTGCAATATCCGATGACTCTAATTCCGATTAAGAACATTGATCGACGTCAACTTTCTTAGGATCTTACTGTTTAGTGTCACAATCGAGAGGGAACTTTTAACCGTTTAAAAGTGTAAAATTTACTGTGCTAGCGACAACTTTTAAATTTTTTGTGCGTGCGTCTTTGAACTTGTCATTTGATAGCTGACAATTGAGATTTCTCAACTGTCATTTCAATGGCTTTCTCGTGAAAGCAGTAGTAAATAGTAACAGATGTTTAGAAAACAAAGAGAAAAATGTGATTTTCCTTATGGATAATAAACAATTTTAAAAGTATGTTAGCGGCTAGGTTACATTTGCAAACATTTTGATTGGAGGGGCCATTTTTTCAATTCTGTTTTCCTTCGTCCCACCTCCCTCCCATTCAATGTCTCAACCCAACCAAAAGAGATAACTGTCCATTTTGTATCGGTACCGATAAAACAAGTATGTTTTGGCATTTAAGTAAAACAGATTAATATAAAACTGGAGACAGTGCGAGATCAGGCAACAATTATTTTTCACCTGCTTCCTGGCCATAGAAAAAAAAAGTTATTTACCGGCCAAGGTCGGTCCAGATAGGAAACAAAACTGTGCCCTGGGTCTCGAGTATGGCCCGAGGATGAAGGTCGAGGGCGCAGTTTTTTCCTAACATAAATTTCCAAAGGATTAGAATTAAGTACAACATTGAGTTAGCCGAGTTTGTCTGTTTTGTTTTTATTATTATTTTCCCGCAAAACTTGGTTTAAAATAAAACACTTTCCTGACGCTGATGGGGACTAAGCCAATTTCGATAAATCTTACTCTCAGGGAATGACCCTTAGTAAAAGCTAATCCGGGATGAATATCACTGTTCTCGTTTAATTAGATTTTCTGAATATACTTTTAAAAGTACTATTAAGATAAATAAGTGCTACGTTAAATTAGCTCTCAAGAAGGTTTCTTATACTTTTATTTCTAGACGTCTTGATGACGATAAAATAACTCAACTCCAAGAAACGATGTTCTCAGGACTCACAAGTCTACTAGACCTGTAAGTTCATTGCTCCACATAAACTGTCACGAAAACAAATCTCCACAGAGATTTGTTTGAGTTACTTAATAGTGACTCACATTTGTTTAAATGAAATCTTAACGGTAATTGATAACACTTTGTTGAAGAAACTCGTAATTTGCATGTTTGACACGAGTAATGATTTTTTTTTTTCTTTTGCTTTTTTTTGTTTTTTTGGTTTGTTTTAGTTTTAGTGAATGGTCAGAGAATTTTATTGATCAATGCCGGAGGAGAAACTTTATTTCTATAAACTGCATTTGGTTATGAAGAAGCCTTAATTCTTCTGTGGCAAACGTTTACCATATTTTGAGTATTGTTTATTTCATATTAGTATTATTATCTTTATCATCACAATTATTATCATATTTATTAATATTTATTTATAACAACTTGTATATATATATATATATAGCTCTTTGGCATTACAAAGCTTTTGCTTTCATGTCCAAATTGAGCACTCTACTGGGATGAGTCATTGCCGCTAGCAATTGCGCATGCTCACTAGCTCGCTAGTTTGAGCACTCTGGCATGGCTTAGATGTACCACATGTGTGGGACATTTGGGGTGGCTTTATAAGCTTAACCTCCATCCCAGACATCAGCACTGCACTGATGAGGCCCAGAAGGCCGAAACAGTACTGTCTGCAGTTAGTTATATATATATATATATATGTGTGTGTGTGTGTGTGTGTGAGGGACCCGGTTTTTATAATTTGTCTTTAAATTAGACTAGAATAGCTGGGACGGTTTTATTTTTTCAGTAACTGGACTCTAACCTTTCCATTGGCAACATCTTTTATTTTAAGAAGTCATTGGCATTGCCATTTGTCAACTTGTGACTTGGACCTGGAAATAAAAAAAAAAATTGTATGTGTGAGAAAAAGGCTAATATGATCGGCTATTAACGCCAATAATATGTCTGCTATATTTCCAACTGATCTTTGAAACATCACTAAGGTGACCTCACGAGAAGGTCTAGTGAATTGTTTTGGCCATGGACTATTACCTCATACTTGATAGAGTTGCATGCAACAAGCCATGACGCAGCCCCACCTAGGAATTTAAAGCTCGCATACAATCCAGAGCCAGCTCCGAAAAACAAAAGAAAGAGGAAAAGGGACATTACGTGGTACAATCCCCCTTTCGATTCAAGCGTTAAAACCAACCTTGGTAGAAAATTCCTACATATTGTCGAAAAATGCTTCCAGAACAACCATCCGCTCTACAAGATTTTCAACAGACACACACTCAAGCTAAGCTACTCATGTATGCCAAACATGAAATCCATCATATCGTCACACAACAAACACGTTCTTTCAGATGCAAATACACCAGCACCGCAACCTGACACCTGCAATTTAAAAAAAAAGCCTGAATGCCCACTCGAAGAAAAATGCCTCCAAACTAACTTACTATAGCAACCATTCAAATTTCCGTATTTAACTGCCAGCTTTCCAATTTGAACAGTTCAGTCGTTAAAATTCCCTGACGAGTGTGGTACTTGTACCATACGAAACAGTTCTGTAGCATTATAACTCCACTCGAAAAGTCACGACCGTAGTCAACTTAGCGGATGACAAGAAAGGATCTATAAAAATAATATTAGCCTATATCTTTCGACGATCCTCCCTTGCAATCCGCTAAGTTGACTACGGTCGTGCATCGTGAATTTGATCCTTAGTTGGGTTTCAAGTGGAGTTATAGGCTCTCCTACCTTGTCACCTTAAAAGGCCCACGCCCTGACCACGTAATTCGCCTCTTCGATAGCTAGCAGATTAGAGAGTAATCTGTATGTTGCACTGTTTCCTAGGATTAACTGTAGGCTTTTAGCCAATGAGAAGACAGATGATGACAGTTTATTTTCGACAAGCGATCTTCTTACTTCGCTGTCCGTGAACTTGACATTGCTCTTGGAAATCATGCATTGCGCGCGCAACCTCTAGATAATTCACTTATCTGCTAGCAGATTAGTGAGTAATCTGTAGGCTGCACTGTTTCCTAGAATTAACTGTAGGCTTTTAGCCAATGAGAAGACAGATAATGACTACAATGTATAATAAACACCCTTGACGACACAAGTTAGTCGCTCCTTACACATCACTTTTTTTGCAATTTATGCGCTTAACAGTTGCGCGCAAAAAGGTTATGTGTATAACAACCTGTGGAATATAAGACCACCAACAAACCAACCGCCCGGCGATTACCTCAGGGATGTTTGTGTTCGGCAAAAGAACTACAGAACATTATACATCGTATTCCTTATCTGCTTCCTCATTGGCTAAAAGCTTATGCAATTAAATTATGCATGGGAAACAGTGTAACTTTTATATTATTCACTAATTGGCTAGAAGATTAGTAAATAATTTGTAGGTTGCACTGTTTATGTCATGTTTTTGTAGCGCTATTGATGCTCTGTTGTCACGCTTTTGTCCTGCTTTTGTTGCGTTGTTCTCGGGCTGTTTTTGCGCTGTTTTGGCGCTGCTGTCGCGCTATTGTCACATCTTTTGGCACTGTTGTCTTTCTGTTATCGCTTTGTTGTCGCGTTGTTATCGTACTTTTGTGGCGCTGTTATCGCGCTATTTTTACCCTGTTGTCGCGCTGTTGTTACGCTGTTGTCGCTCTATTATTGCGCTGTTGTTGCATTGTTCTTGCACTGTTGTTGCGCTGTTGCTGCCCAGTTGTCGCCCTGTTGTCGCGCTGTAATTGCACTGTTGTCTTGCTGCTGTCCCGTTGTCTTCGTGCTTTTGTCGCGCTGTTGTTGGGCTGTTGCTGCACTGTTGTCGCGCTTTAGCTCACTGTTTTTTTTTCTCTTTAAATTCTTGCTCAACCTCTCTCTTTTTCTTCTTCTTTTTTCAGATGCCAGCGTATCGTGGCATCGGTAGTATTTTCCTTCCACAATGTGTTCCATTTAGAGCTTAAGTCTTAGTTTCAGACTTCCTGCAGAGTTTTCCTGCTTTCGTCCTAATGCTTTTGTTTTGTAAAGGGTTCTCAGCTCTTCTCTTTTTCTACCCAGGTTATTATGTGATGCTGTTTATTGGGCAAATATTTGCAATAAATCTAGTTTCAATTTTCGAATTTCTTCCGTTGATTTGTGATTGGTGGGCAACTACCACAAGTTAACTATCAGAAGTCCTTGTAACTTTTTCAAGCACGAGACTTAATAGAAAGTGGCCTATGGCGACTAAATAACCATTCCTTTCAAGAAAAAGACGCAATTTACCTTCACTCATTTAACATAACGGAAAAAGGATCTCTTCATTTAAGTGCAACTTTTAATATGGTCACTGATTGTTGCATGCGCCTGATCAACAACTTAGAGCTAATAGTGACAACGAGTTAGAGAACTCAATAAAAGTTGCCAAAATAAAATGATATGACAGCTTACTTTCCTTCCATTCGAAATGTTACTCAGGTTAATTTACCATTGAAAATGCTTTGTTCATATTTAATGCGACTGACAGACGACATGATCGCCCTAGGCTAAATGAAAATAAACAACAAGTTAACGCTAATAACAACAACACGTTAGATTAAATTTTCCCTATGCATACGTCGTTCATATTTAATGACTTTGAGGTAGAAACACACAGTTTTAAGTTTGTAATACACGTTTCGGATAAGCAACATCCGTCTTCAGTTGAGCGGAATACGAATGAACCACTAGTCAATGTGATATAAAAGAGAGCTTAATAGAATGCATGAACTTAATTCATGACCAAAACGATAGCAACAGCAACTTAGATAACTAATAAGCGTTGCCAAAATGGAAAGATATGATAGCTCACTTTACAGAATCTGCCATTTAAAATGTTGCCTAGATTAACTTATTCTTGTGCAAGCCTCGTTCATATTTAATACAATTGACCAACAACGATAGTGAAAGCAAGTTAGATAACTAATAAGAATTGCCAAAATGAAATGATATGACAGCTTACCGTTTCACTATCTTCCTCTTGAAATGTTACTTAGGTCAATTTCAACTGTGCGTCGTTCACATTGACTACTGTGTCCACTGACAACATCTCTAAAATTATTAGCTACCACAAAAAGCTTCAGTTTGTCCATTAAACTATTCTGTGCCATACGTATTTTACCCATCTGTATTAATGACACAACACTTCAAGTTAAGCACAGCAAATGTTTGTAATTTTACATACTGATTTGAAGAGTGTGTTATCTCTGTGTTTGCCGCGTGTTAGCGTATTAACCACCCCCCTAAACTTTATAGGCGTAGCTAAGGTATTTTCATACTCATAATTAAATGAGGTTAAAGGAAGTTTAACCAAGTAAACAACTAGGAGCGACTGCAGCCAATTGGTCAGTGGTTGTAGTATACTGGCGCATGCGTGGAATACCTCATGCTTTGGGCTGTATCGCTTATTTATCAGTGTGGCGGGAAGTAGGAGCATTGTGTGTGGAGCGTTTAGCGGTTTTTGTTCCCTCCCTCCCCACCCTCTGCTTTCCACTGTGTATCAGTGTGACGGGTGCCCATTCTTCTCGGGGGCGTGGGGGCTCATGGCTGGGTTGTCAGGTTTTGCCAGCCATCGGTGCAGTCTCCATCTTGGAGCTGGCTGCCAATAGTGGAAGCCCCAGGATGTTTCGGGCACTCAACCTCCAAAGAGCGACGATGTTGTTTAACAATGTAAAATTTGTGAAATCAAGCCGTTTTTGTTTTTAGCAGGCATCTGGAAATAAAGATCTTTAAGGAGCGAATAAAATATGAACGACACATGCACAGGGATAAAGTAACCTAGGTAACATCTGAAATGGAAGATAGTGTAAAGTGAGCTGTCATGTCATTTCATTATGGTAACTCGTATTAGTTATCTAACTTGCTGTTATAAACGTTGTTGGTTACTCGAATTGAATATGAACGACGCATACACAGGGATAATGTAACCTATTAGTAACATCTTAAATGGAAGGTAGTTTAAAGTGAACGACGCATAAACAGGGATAATGTAACCTAAGTAACATCTCAAATGGAAGAGATTGTAAAGTGAACTGTCATCATTTCATTTTGGCAACTCTTATTAGTTATCTAAGTTGCTTTCACTATCGTTGTTGGTCAATCGAATTAAGTATGAACAGGGATAATGTAACCTCGGTAACATTTGAAATGGAAGATAGTGTAAAGTGAGCTGTCATATCATTTCAGTTTGGCAACTCTTATTAGTTATTCAACTTGCTTTCACTATCGTTGTTGCTCAATCGAATTAAATATGAACGACGCATACACAGGGATAATGTAACCTAGGTAACATCTCGAATAGAAGATAGTTTAAAGTGAGCTGTCATATCGTTGCATTGTGGTAACTCGTATTAGTTATCTAACTTGCTGTTATTATCGTTGTTGGTTAATCGAATTAAATCTGAACGACGCATACACAGGGATAATGTAACCTAAGTAACATCTTAAATGGAAGGTAGTTTAAAGTGAACGACGCATACACAGGGATAATGTAACCTAAGTAACATCTTAAATGGAAGGTAGTTTAAAGTGAACGACGCATGCACAGGGATAATGTAACCTAAGTAACATCTTAAATGGAAGGGAGTATAAAGTGAGCTGTCATAATTTTATTTTGGCAACTCTTATTAGTTATCTAAGTTGCTTTCACTATCGTTGTTGGTCAATCGAATTACGTATAAACAGGGATAATGTAACCTCGGTAACAATTGAAATGGAAGATAGTGTAAAGTGAGCTTTTATATCATTTTATTTTGGCAACTCTTCTTAGTTATCTAACTTGCTGTTATTATTGTTGTTGGTCAGTCGAATTAAATATGAACGACGCATGCACAGGGATAATGTAACCTCGGTAACAATTGAAATGGAAGATAATGTAAAGTGAGCTGTCATCATTTCATTTTGGCAACTCTTATTAGTTATCTAACTTGCTGTTATTATTGTTGTTGGTCAATCGGATTTACTATGAACGACGCATGCACAAGATAATGTAACCTCGGTAACAATTCATATGGAAGATAGTATAAAGTGAGCTGTCATATCACCTCATTTTGCGGGCAACTCTTACTAGTTATCTAACTTTGCTGTTATTATCGTTGTTGGTCACTCGAATTAAATATGAACGACGCACGCACAGGGATAATGTAACCTCGATAACAATTTAAATGGAAGATAGTGTAAAGTGAGCTGTCATATCACTTCATTTTGCGGGCAACTGTTACTAGTTATCTAACTTTGCTGTTATCATCGTTGTTGGTCAATCGCATTAAATATGAACGACGCATGCACAGGAAAAATTTAACCTACATTGTGGGTAACGTTTTACATGGCGGAAGATAGTGAAAAGTGAGTTGTCACATCATTTCATTTTGACAACTGTTATTGACTTTTCCGACTTGTCCTTACAAGCGTTAAGTTATTTTTCAGGTGCATGTAGCCTAAAGCGATCTTGTTGTTAGTAAGTCGCATGCTCGGGGGTAAATTACAGGCGCGTAGCGTGGTCATATTTTTCGAATACGCACAAGTACATAAGATCTAGAAACAAGTAAACTGAGCGAAAAATGCTGCGTTCATTATTTCTTTTTCGAAAAAGTTGTGTGAATACAAACAAAGAACAAAGCGTCTTGCCCTTATTTCGACTAAACCAGACGCAAACACGTTGTTTTGGTTCTGGATCCTCGAGCATGCGCTCGGCAGCGCTTTTCGACGAAAAACGCTCCTAAAAAGCGCAAGCTAAATACGCACGTGCGTATATGCGTATGGACGCTACGCGTCTGAATTAACCTAAGTAACAAATTAAGATGTCATATTTCATTTTGGCAACTGTTATTGACTTTTTTCAACTTGTTCTTATGAGCGTGAAGTCATGTTTCAAGTGCATGTAGCCTAAAGCGTTCTTGTTGTTAGTAAGTCGCATTCTCTGGGGTGAATTAACCTAAAACCCCGGCCAAACGATCGCAACATGTCAACGCAACATATCGCAACATTGTTGGGCACAACATATTGCGTGCGTTTGGCCACCGTGTTGCGATGTGTTGCAACATGTTGGGTGTTGTTGGCTCAAGTTTGAAACTGGTCAAATTTGAGCCAACAACGCCCAACATGTCGCAACAAGATGGCCAAACGCACGCAACATGTTGCGCCCAACAATGTTGCGATATGTTGTGTTGGCATGTTGCGATCGTTTAGCCGGGGCTTAAGTAACATTTTGATTGGAAGGAAAGTACCCTGTCATATTTCATTTATTGAGTTTTCTAACTTATTGTTATTAGCGTTATTATGTTGTTCGGGTGCTCAGTCTTAAGAGATCATATTAAAAGTTGCATTGAAATAAAGTTATCCTTTTTTATTTCCATTTTGTTAAACGAGTAAATGGAAATTGCATCTTATTTCTTGAAAGGAATGGCCACTTTCTGTTACGTTACGTGCTCGAAAAAATTACAACGACTTCTGATAATTAACTTGTGGTAGTTGCTCCCCGATCACAAATCAATGGAAGGAATTTAAAATTTAAAACTAGATTTATTGCAAATATTTGCCTGTATTCATCTCAATGAACAGCACATAGTAACCTGGGTGGAAAAAAGAGAAGAGCTGAAAACCCTTTACAAAACAAATGCGGTAAGACGAAGGCAGGAAAACTTTCCAGGAAGTCTGAAAATGAGACTAAGGTCTAATTGGAACACATTGTAGAAGGAAAGTACAACTGATGCCACGATACTTTGTCATCTGAAAAGAAAAAGAATAGAAACGGTTGAGCAAGAATTAAAAGGCAAAAAAAGGAACCAAAGCGCTCAACAAAGCAACAACAACGCAACAAAAGAGCGAAAACAGCGCGACGACAGAGCAACAGCGCAACAACAACGTAACAACAGCGCAACAACAATGCAACAACAATGCAACAACAACGCCACAACAGCGCAACAACAGCGACAAAAACGCAACAACAGAGCAAAATTAGCGCAACAACGCAACAACAGTGCAACAACAGCGCAACAACAGCAATAAAAGCGCAACTACGCAACCACAGCGCAACAAAAGCGCAACAACAGAGCAAAAACACTGCGACAACAGAGCGACAACAGCGCAACGACAACGCATTAACAGCGCATCAGCGCAACAACAACGTAACCACAGCGCAATAAAAGAGAAAAAAGGGGCGCAACAACAGTGCAAAAACAGAGGGACACAAGCGCAATAACAGCGTAGCAACAGCGCGAAAACGTAACAAAAGCGCAACACTAGCGCGACAACAGCGCAATAAAAGTGCAATAACAGTACAGCAAGAACGCAATAACAGCATGACGACAGCACAACAACAACGCAACAAGAACGCAACAGCAATGCCACAACAGTGCGATAAAAGCGCCTTGAAAGCACGAGAACAACGCGACAACAGTGCCACAACATTGCGACAATAGCGCGACGACAGCGCAAAAAAGAAAACAATCCGCCAACAATGAAACCGCGCAACAAAAGCTCGACAACACGACAAAAACGCGATGTAAACGGTGCAATCTATAGATTATTCTTTAATTTACTAGCAGATTAGTTAAAAATCTGTAAGTCGCATTCTTTCGCAGAATTAACTGTAAGTTTTTAGCCAATAAGGAGGCAGATGGTGACTACAATGTATAATAATAGAAGCCTCTTTAGCGCGCTCTTTTGTCAGAAATTACGTTTATACGATGGTTACAAAAGTGCCCTACTTTTAGTTACAAAAGTTCCCTACCGTTACAAAAGTTCCTTAAGCACGTTACAAAAGTTCCTTAAATGCGTTACAAAAGTTCCCTACACACGTTACAAAAGTTTTCTACGTTACAAAAGTTCCCTAATTTCGTTACAAAAGTTCCCTGTTTTAGTTACAAAAGTGCCCTATTCTTCTCTCTCTCTCTCTCTCTCTCTTCTCTCTCTCTCTCTCTCTCTCTCTCTCTCTCTCTCTCCAGACTCCTCTCTCTCAAGGAGGCTGTTTCAGGTCGTTCACAACGGGCGTTAAACTATTGACAACATGCGTCAGCTGATTAATCTTGTGGGTGAGCTCGCCGACTACCTTCGGTCACATTGTCAAGTCCTCATTGACGACTGTTGTTGTTGCTCCTCTTTGCGGACCCTTTGTTACTGTTACAACTTAGCCTTCCCTCGCAAACCAGTTAAAGGGGAGCAGGGCTGGAGTAGTGTTGAGAGCACTCGCCTACCACCAATGTGGCCCGGGTTTGATTCACAGACTCACTGCATAGAGATTTGTTTGAATCACTTAATAAGTCGCTCGTAGCTGTTTAAGTTAAATCTCAACAGCAACTGATAACTCTTTCACCTCTTCAATGAATTTGTATTTGGACTTTGGCCTTTAACTAAATGTCATTCCACTACATTCTTTTTCTTATTTGGGACAACCTAACCTCTTATTTGACCTTGCGTGGCGGCCCTATTTTTGTGATGAATTTAATTATAATAACAGTAATATAAACAAGTTGATCGCTACTGACACAAACAGTTGTCACTTTTCAAGTAATGGAAATAGCAAGATATCCAAGGAATTCTAGCTTAGCCGGTGCGTTCCAATAATAGTTCTATTTATGTCCGTATTTCTCCCCGGTCTTGATAAATAATGAAAGTTGTGCACTTTCGGAGTGATCTCACTAGTTTGCTGAAACATCGAAATCCGGAAAAAAGATAACTACAAAAATGTTGACGTTATTTGGCCACCCGCGTGGCTATTCATTATGTCATCAACGAAATCTGTAAAAACCGCAGTGAATTGAATCCATGTTCAGCATACGTGGAGCCAAAAGAGTGCCTACACCCAGGGATTCTGATGTTTCACGATAAAAATTGATAGGGAATTGCGCGAGAAATTACGCGATTTTTCTTTTGATCTTATTTTACCTTAGCCTCCCACGCAAACGTTCTTACGGGTTCGTCATGCAGTCATTCCTCTCCCACGAACGAACGTTCGTGGGGGAGGAATGATTGCGTGACGAACTCGTAAGATAGTTTTCGTGGGAGGCTAATTTTACCTAGTCACATGTAATTATATCTAATTTTATACGTGTTTTGAGCGGCTAATAAGTCCATCTTAATTTTAATGGGAAATTAAATTTTAAAATGCAGGTGCTCAAGTAGTAAGTTCTAGAGCAGAAAATGTAGAGGATGTTTTCTCAGACTCCAGGCATTTCATTTAAAAATAGACCATTTCACATCCTCGTTTCCATTGTGGTTACGTGTCTTTGTATAAAAATCAAATTCGCACTCAGTAGATGAGTTTAACAGAGACAAAATTTATCATGCCCCTCCCTTTAATTATCTTTCTGGAATCTGCTAAAAATCTATCAGACTCCTGACGAGCCGCAACCAGGATACTTTCTCGAGTGACGAAGAGAGAGGACCCTGGAAACGAGTTTGACCATTTTACAGTTGTGTGCAAAGTAACCTGACCTTTGAATGAAAGTGAGGCTGGAGTTGACCTTGTTTTGATTAAAAACGTCACTGCTTTTCTTATGCAAATTAGTACAAATTAGCATGAGAACAACAAACGATTGTTTTTTTTAAACGATTTTTATGGCTTCTCTCCCCCTCGCACCTGCTTCCTGACCATAGGAAAAAATAGATATATTTACCGACCAAGGGCCAAGGTCGGCCCAAATAAGAAAAAAAAGGTGCCCTAAGGGCAGTACTCGAGACCTCGGGCACGTTTTTTTTTTTAAATTATATTTTTCTAAAGGGTTTGAATTGGGTAGAACATTGAGTTAGCCGATTTGGTTTGTTGTTTAATTTCCCGCAAAACTAGGTTTAGAAATAGACACCTTTCTATCGCTGATGGGGAGTAGGCCAATTTGGATAAATCTTACTCTTGGGCGTTGAATTCTTGGTAAGACCGGGATCGGCAAGTACTCGGAATGAGCCTTTATAAAACCTAAATCGGAATGAATATCACTGTTCTCGTTTAATTCGAATTTCTGAAAATAATTTTAATAGTAGAATTAAGATGAATTAGTTTTTCGTTAACTTAGGTTTGAAGAAGGTTTTTTTTTTTACTTTTATTTCTCGAGATCTCTCTTGCAATCGAATAACCCAACTCCCAGAACCGATGTTCTCAGGACTAGCAAGCCTATAAAGGCTGTAGGATTATTACTCCTCATAAACTGTGACTGAATTATATAACTTTGCTCCTGGTCACTCAACAGGGTTTGTTTGAGTTACTTTATAAGTGACTCACATCTGTTTAAATGCAATCTCAAATCTCAATAGTAATTGCTGACTTTTTGAAGAATGAATTCGTAATTTGTAGGTTCGAGTAATGATTTTGTATTTCTCAAACAGTATTTATCCGAATTTTAGACCTCTCAGATTATCGAGAATGTCAACTGATTCCGAATACTACGTGAGAACTCTTCAGACGAGTTTTTGTTTTTTGTTTTTTTTTTTTTCAATGAAACGTTTGGGGGAGTTTTCTTAATCAATGCTGGAGAAAAACTTTATTTCTATAAACTGCATTTGGTCAGTGAAAAAACTTCATTTTTCTGTGAGAAAAGTTTACCATATTTGGAGTACTCTTGATTTCATATTATTATCATTATCATTATGATCATCATCATCATCATCATCAGTATTATTATTATTATTATTATTATTATTATTATTATTATTATTATTATTATTATCGTCATTATTATTTTTCCTTTTGTTGTCTTTAAAACTAGCAAACTGTCCTGTATTTTCTTTTTGATTTGAGGTTCCACCTACTTTTACTTAGTTTTGCAGAAGGTTCCATGCTTTCATGTTATTGACCAACTAAAGCGTGAGGTCAAGATGGCTGGATATCCGCCAATTTTTTTTTTTTTGCGTGTTCATAGACCGAGAACGAGGCCAATATCCAGCCATCTTGACTGGACAAGCTTGGTCAGTAAAGGATTAAATGGGATAAAACACCAAAAAATGATCTTTGATCTTGCGGAACCAAGCGAGAAATCCCGAGCTGGCACGAAAGCTCCATCTTGCCCGCCAATCATATCACAGGATTTGGTTCATCTTGCCTGCTCACGTAGCGAGTCTTATAATACATCTTCATAACAATAAAATTAACTCAACTCCCTGAAAAGATGTTCTCATGACTGACATGCCTTCACATCTGTAAGTTTATTGCTCCAAATAAACTGTCAAAAAGATACAAAGAGATGCACCTGGTCGCTGCTTAGAGATTTGTATGAGTCACTTAATAATTCGCTCATAGCTGTTTAAATTAAATCTCAACAGTAACTAATAACTCTTACAACTCTTCATTGAATTTGTATTTGGCCTTCAATTAAATATCATTCCACTGCATTTTTATTATTATTATTATTATTATTTTATTTTGGTACAACATAACCTCTTTTTTGACCTTGCGTGGCATCCCTATTTTCGTAATGAAGAAGGACACTTAATTTTATTATAACAACAATAATAAACAAGTTGATCGGTACTGACACCATCAGTCGTCACTTTTCAAGTATTGGAAATGGAAATATATCGAAGGAATTCTTGATTAGCCGGTACGTTCCAGTAATGGTTTTATTTATGTCGGTATTTCTCCCCGGTCTTGATAAATAATAGGGAGCTTAAGCAACGACAACGGCGACGGCAACGAGAACGTCATCTCAAAATATACATTCGCGTTATTGTAATCGCTTCGTTACTATTTCAACTTTTTCAATATGACGGGGGTGTGGTAGTTCCTCAAAAATGACGCTGGTAGGAACGGCGCTCAATTTAGGGCAGAAAATGAAAATTTATCCTCAAGTAATGACGTTGTCCATAAAACCTCAGAATTGGCTATATATTTCACGATGTTAAAGTCACGGCAATGAACATGTACAAGTACAAGGAGAGGTTACGTTTATACAAACGTTGGCCGTGTAGCACTAATATTTTAAACAGAGTTGACTGAATAGAGTGTAATGTGAAGTGCTAGTTTTTTACCCCATATGAACCATGAGTGCGTTAGCCCTACTCATGGAAATGGGCCCACACAAGGACAGAGAAAAACTCTGACCATGGTGGGAATTGAACCTACGACCTTCGGGTTAGATCACCGCTGCTTTACCGACTGAGCTACAAGGTCAGACGGGACCTTGTGTGGTCTGTGGGACCAGACGGATGGGTTCAATTCCCACCCTGGTCAGAGTTTTTCTCTGTCCTTGTGTGGGCCCATTTCCATCAGTAGGGCTAACGCTCACATGGTTCAAATGGGATTGAAATCTAGCACTTCACATTACACTCTATTCAGTTAACTCTGCCGTTTGTATAAACGTAACCTCTCCCTAATGAAACCTGTGCACTT
>NC_090887.1:25426380-25431380 GCF_036669925.1 Montipora capricornis | reverse complement strand
GAAACATATGATCGAAAATTGATATATCGTCTGCCTTTGGTGGATGGTAGCAACTATGCGGGAGCAACCATGCAGGCAGCAACTATGCAGGACAAGCCTCGAGGGGGACGATTTTGACTTAAATAAAGCCATAAACTTTCATGATCATCGCAACAGGTCAATTCGCTCAGTTGTTGGTACTTGCAATTGCCC
The DNA here is from genome assembly GCF_036669925.1 of Montipora capricornis. Taxonomy (NCBI): domain Eukaryota; kingdom Metazoa; phylum Cnidaria; class Anthozoa; order Scleractinia; family Acroporidae; genus Montipora; species Montipora capricornis. The sequence continues at coordinate 25,431,188 of NC_090887.1, read as the reverse complement.
TCCTTAATGAAAGCGCAGACACCGCCATGAGCATCCCGCTTTCGGTCTTCACGGACCAGAGAAAAGGGAGTTTGAATTTGTTACAGGAGATAAATTCACTAACCGCAGTTAATTAAGGCCATGTTCAGCAAGGCTCGGGCCATAAATAGTGCCTACACCCATGGCTTCTGATGTTTTACGAGAAAACAGTGGGGAAATCGCGGAGCACTGACAGCAAATTGCGCGGAAGATTACGCGATTTTTCTTTGATCTTATTTTACCTAGTCACATATAATTATATCCAATTTTATATGGTGTATTGAGCGTCTAATAAGTCTATCTTAATTTTAATGCCAAATTAAATTAGGAAAATGCAGTTGTTGAAGTAATAAGTATGAAATCGGAAAATGCGGAGGGTGTTTTCTAAGATTCTCTGGCAATTAATTTACAAATAGACTATTCTACATCCTCGATCCCAGGGTCCTCTCTTTTCCTCGGTCAAGAAAGTCCCTTGGTTGCGGCTGGTCACTTGTCTTTGTATACAAATCAAATCCGCACTGATGGTGGGTCACCGACTTAATTTTATCAACAGTAAAGTTCAGTTCTATCTTGGAAAGGAAGAACCCAATGTCGATCACGTTCTAAGAAGACTTCAATTTTATTTTATTTATTTATTTTGCAACCGACGCGAACGGATATCCCCAGGCACAGAGGACTTACATATTTTTTTTTTATTTTGGAGTTTGTTTTTGATAAATAGACATTCTCGCGCGAATTCCTCCTGGGCTTAGGAGAACACGTCAGTGGAGATCATTATTTAACCGCCATTCCCCTCCCTTCAATTATCTTTCTGACTCTAAACCTGAAAGGCGATTCGGAGAGAATTACTTGGTAGATGTGTCAAAGATATTCTTAAATTTTCTGGCATCGATATATTGTGTAAGCCCCACAGTACTAGAGTTGCTCCAGTATCCGCAGCCAGAAATGCCTCAGTTTCAGTAGATGAAATATTGAAAACAGCAAGTTGGTCTTCAGAATCCACTTTTTCTAGGATTTATTAGAAACCTGTACTTTAGAAGTCACAATTTGCGCCTAGTGTGCAATTCACAACTGAAAATGCAGTAAAGTGTAATTTGGCTCAAAGGAAAACAAAATTGTGGTTAGAGCCAGATGTGTGGTTTTTTTTTAAATTATATTGCACGTGGCTTGCTTCGAAAGCTTATGGGATCTCCAGGCATGATAACGAGGTCCCTTTTTGGTCTCTTATTCTTAGGTGTTCAAGGCTTCTTACCTTACACAATAACGCGATTACGTGAAATTGGCTTGAAATCGCGTACGATCGCGTAATTTGCTTATTCCTGCGTAATCCCACTTTTGCACTTTATTTGAAAACTGTCAGCGGTATTTTTTTCCTAAAAAAACTCTTTGAAAACCATTCAAAACACTCCATTTGTATGGAGGTGATTTATCAAAGCTGAAACTAATATTGACCATGCTGCTGACAATAACATTGGTTTCTGCGTTCTAACGGAAACATAGCTGACAAACCTGGATTCGGTTTGTATCACAAGTCTTCCTTCTCGTGGTTATCTATTAAAGAACTTTCCGCGGCAATCAGATCGACCTGGCGGTGGCACTGGCATTTTCTTTCATGACTCTTTTGTTGCTTTGTTTGTGGGTGGAAAAGAACATGATTCTTTTGAATTCTCTGACTGGATTCTCAAAGCCTCTACTCGCTGAATCCGAAGTATAGCTCTCTATCGCCCTCCCAGCACTTCTATACTTCGGTATTTTTGGATGAGTTTTCCACCTACCTTGAAAATGTTATTATGTGTCCTGAACCGCCGATGATAGCAGGGGACTTCAATTTTCCATTTGTATTTAATGCATAGTAATAATTCAAGAAGATTCAAAGAGTTACTAGAGACTTTTGGTCTTTTGGTGCACGCGATCGTGAATCACTACTCAAGAAATCAGGCCTTGAGTTAACTTACAAAAAAATCCGTCCGGTTAGCAATCTGCCTTTCATCTCTAAGGTTGTTGGAAAGGCAGCTATTACTCAACAGATTTCACATTGCGAACGCAATACTCCTTTACGTAAATTCCAGTCAGGCTTCCGAAAATTCCACGCAACTGAAACTGCCTTGCTTAAGGTTCAAAGCGATATTCTCATGGCTATGGACAATCACGAAATCACGCTTTTAGTACTTTTTGATTTAAGGACGTTCTCGCCAAAATCTAAAACAAAACAAAACAAAAGATCCGAATTTAATTCAAAATATAGAATAAGGTTTAATAACGGTTGGCATTTTACATATTCATCGGAGTAATTGTGTAACCAGTTGGCCTTCTCTTTAGCGGCGCTCAAAGGCCCTTGTTCATGATTTTGTTAATTTAGCAAAAGTCGGGATTCTCATAAGCCCCATTTAGGGATTTTATTTCAATTATCTATATTTTTCTAGAGGCCCTGGGCGGGGATTTTGTTGTTTTTTGCACCAGCATTATTCCAGAGGCTTCTCTTGGGATTCTGTTTGTGCTCTCTGTAGGGTTACCTGATTGCATGATCTACATACGTCCTTTTGTTTAGCCTTAATTTCGGTTTCGGGAAATAAGGCTTACTTCGGAATAGAGTTAGCTCTTTCTTTTCTCCTTCTTTTTTTCTTCAGTTTTTATTTCACGCATTGTTTACTTATTGAGTATTTTTGTAACTTAGATTTGTATCAAATTTTATTTGTACATATTACGTAATACGATTATGTGAAGACACTGCGTTGTCTTACACTTTTTTTCTTACACCTTTTGTCTTATATTTTTGTATAAATAACACAGGATTAATCTTAGTTTTTACCAGGTAATCTCTCTCTCTCTCTCTCTCTCTGTCTCTCTCTCTCTCTCTCTCTCTCTCTCTCTCTCTCTCTCTCTCTCTCTCTCTCTCTCTCTCTCTCTCTCTCTCGTAAGGCATCGTAAGCTGTTTTAGGTCGTTCACAACGGGCGTTTAACTATTGACAACATGCGTCAGCTGATTAATCTTGTGGGTGAGCTCGCCGACTACCTTCGGTCACATTGTCAAGTCCTCATTGACGAATGTTGTTGTTGCTCCTCTTTGCGGACCCTTTGATACTGTTACAACTTAGCCTTCCCTCGCAAACCAGTTAAAGGGAAGCAGGGCTGGCGTAGTGTTGAGAGCACTCGCCTACCACCAAGGTGGCCCGGGTTTGATTCACAGACTCACTGCATAGAGATTTGTTTGGTATCACTTAATAAGTCGCTCGTAGCTGTTTAAGTTAAATCGCAACAGCAACTGATAACTCTTTCAACTCTTCAATGAATTTGTATTTGGACTTTGGCCTTTAACTAAATGTCATTCCACTACATTTTTTTTTTCTTATTTGGGACAACCTAACCTTTTATTTGACCTTGCACAACGTCCCTATTTTTGTGATGAAGGAGCAAATTTAATTAATAATAACAATAATAAACAAGTTGATCGCTACTGACGCAAACAGTCGTCACTTTTCAAGTAATGGAAATGGCAAGATATCGAAGGAATTCTTGATTAGCCGGTGCGTTCCAATAATAGTTTTATTGATGTCCGTATTTCTCCCCGGTCTTGATAAATAATGAAAGTTGTGCACTTTCGGAGTTATCTCACTAGTTTGCTGAGACATCAAAATCCGGGAAAGAGACAACTACAAAAATGTTGACGTTATTTGGCCACCCGCGTGGCTATTCATTATGTCATCAACGAAATCTGTAAAACTGCACTGAATTGAATCCATGTTCAGCATAGGTGGGGTCAAAATAGTGCCACCCCCAGCATTCTGATGTTTCACGATAAAAATTGATAGGAAATTGCACGGGAAATTACGCGATTTTTCTTTTGATCTTATTTTACCTAGTCACATGTAATTATATCTAATTTTATACGTGTTTTGAGCGGCTAATAAGTCCATCTTAATTTTAATGGGAAATTAAATTATTAAAATGAAGTTGCTCAAGTAGTAAGTATTAGATCAGAAAATGTGGAGGGTGTTTTCTCAGACTCCAGGCATGTCATTTAAAAATAGACCATTTTACATCCTCGTTTCCATTGTGCTCTCTCTTCCTCGCTCGAGAAAGTTCCCTGGTTGCGTGTCTTTGCATAAAAATCAAATTCTCATTCAGTAGATGAGTTTAACGGAGACAAAAATTATCATGCCCCTCCCTTTAATTATCTTTCTGGAATCTGCTAAAATCTATCAGACACCTGACGAGCCGCAACCAGGATACTTTCTCGAGTGACGAAGAGAGAGGACCCTGGGAACGAGTTTGACCATTTTACAGTTGTGTGCAAAGTAACCTGACCTTTGAATGAAAGTGAGGCTGGAGTTGACCTTGTTTTGATAAAAACTTCACTGCTTTTCTTATGCAAATTAGTACAAATTAGCATGAGAACAACAGGAGACAGTGTGAGGACAGGCGATAATTTCCTTAGTCTTTAAACGATTTTTAAGGTTTCTCTCCCCCTTGCACCTTGCTTCCTGACCATAGGAGAAAAAAATAGATATATTTACCGGCCAAGGGCCAAGGTCGTTCCAGATGAGAAAAAAAAGGTGCCCTGAGGGCCGTACTTGAGACCTTGGGCACAATCTTTTTTCTAACATATATTTTTCTAAAGGGTTTGAATTGGGTAGAACATTGAGTTAGCCAACTTGGTTTGTTGTTTAATTTCCCGCAAAACTAGGTTTAGAAATAGACACCTTTCTATCGTTGATGGGGAGTAGGCCAATTTGGGTAAATCGTAGCCTTGGGCGTTGGATTCTTGGTAAGACCGTGATCGGCGAGTACTC
>NC_090887.1:25416380-25421380 GCF_036669925.1 Montipora capricornis | reverse complement strand
ACAAATTTCCATAAATGTGGAGTTTTTACATCTAAATCGTTTATCATCAATTCAAAAAGCCATGGCCCAATTTGGTACCCTGTGGTACCCCGGAGAGGATTGGGCCCCACTTGGAATAAGAACCTTTTTCTAGTTTGGTTCTTTTTAATGGATTAGACAGAAAATCAATGATCCAGTTAATTATACTACGTGGTACGGCTAAATTACGTAACTTGTTGACTAATATAGAATGATCTATTACATCGAACGCCTTCCGATAATCGAAAAGTAGAGTTGTTACAGTCGATCCATTTCTGTCAGTCTCCAGGGACCATGTATGCAATATGCTTATCAAAGTCAAAGTACTTGACGATTTCGGGACTGCCCCATACTGGCTACTATCAATAACGTTTAATACAGCAGGCTTGAGAAAGTCGTCTACAACGAAGTCTTCTGCCACTTAAGAGATACAAGGCGTTTGAGAAATAGGTCTTAAATGTTTCTTCAGATCCAGAATTGGTTTCTTTTTCGGCACGGGTAAGACATCGGCATTTTCCTAACAGATGGGAGGCGCTGTTGGCTATAGGAAGCATTTAGAATCTCCGTAATCGGAAAGGCCAAGCTATTGCCGTATTCCTTGATTAGCCAGTTAGGGATCATGTCCGGTCCGGCAGCTTTAGTGGGGTTGACTTTTAGTAGCGTCCTTCAAACGCGGTTTCTTCAGAAACACATAGGATCTCTGGAATATTCTCTATAGAGAGACTTTTAAGCAGAAGTAGCAACTTATATTCCATTAGCGGTTCGAGGAAGGTTCAATTGACAAAGTTAGCCTGCTCCACATTAATTTGACTTCACAAATCACCATTCTTGGTCTTCAATATGCTCCACTCAGAGGCTTCATCTCGTCCCACCATCTTTTAGGATGTTCATCATTTAGATATTGTATCCTGGACTCATAATACCTCTCTCCACAAGTTTTCCTCTCCCGGTTTACTAAATTTTTGTAATGCTTGAACACAGTAGAATTCTTACCGTAGCTGGTAAAGGCATTTTGAAATTTTCCGGATCAAGTTCTTAAGTCTCGGGGTCATCCATGGCGCGTCGGCTGAGCACACGCGCACTTTCTTTGCAGACATTAAAATATCAATTCCGGTGAGGATACTTGCTGAAATACGGCCCAACTATCCTCCCAACTTCCAAGCGAGGCGAACAACAATGGGCAATCAATACTTTTTAGATATCTCTCCATCGCTACCTTACAACTTGGCCGTTGATCGCGCTTAGTAACTACTCTCTTGGTGTTGGTGTTAACTTTCTGAGACGTCGGAGAAGCTATCACAGTGCTGTGGTCTGAGAGACCAAACGGTGGGAAGGCCCGTTAGTAAAGTGTAAAATTCATACATGTTCATTAGCACAAGGTCTAACGTAGCATCTTTGTGAGGACGCACCTTAACGATTTGTTTCAGGTGAAAATGTGTCAACAAACTGTTAAACACGAAGACGCACTATAAAAGGGATGGCTTCAGGCTCTCCCTTTGTTCGAATTCATTCAAGCACAACTGATTAATTATCCAAGATGGTGATCAACACTCAGCAATACAGAGACGGAGCCCTAAAAGATATTTCTAGCGCAAGAATAAGGGACTCCATTTTATAAAAGAATGACAGATAATATTTTATGACATATTACGGGGGCATATACATAACGGGCTTTTTTATTGCACAATTTATCACAGAGCTCTGTTGCGTCCAAGGTTGCTTGATATATCATCATTTGCATGTGCCTAAGGCACCACGCCTTTTATAGTACGTCTTCGTGTTTAAGGTCCAATCGATTCAAATCGCTAGATATTTAAAAAAACACAGTTTGGATATTTAGAGTCAATCAGGGCAAGCGATTGAAACATATGATCGAGGATTGATATATCGTCTGCCTTTGGTGGATGGTAGCAACCATGCGGGAGCAACCATGCAGGCAGCAACCATGCAGGACAAGCCTCCAGGGGGACGGTTTCGACTTAAATAAAGCCATAAACTTTCATGATCATCGCAACAGGTCAATTCGCTCAGTTGTTGGTACTTGCACTTGCCCTCCTTAATGAAAGCGCAGACACCGCCGTGAGCATCCCGCTTTCGGTCTTCACGGACCAGAGAAAAGGGAGTTTGAATTTGTTACAGAAGATAAATTCACTAACCGCAGCTAATTAAAGCCATGTTCAGCAAAGCTGGGGCAAAAAATAGTGTCTACACCCATGGCTTCTGATGTTTCACGAGAAAACAATGGGGAAATCGCGGAGCATTGACAGGAAATTGCGCGGCAGATTACGCGATTTTTCTTTGATCTTATTTTACCTAGTCACATATAATTATATCCAATTTTATATGGTGTATTGAGCGTCTAATAAGTCTATCTTAATTTTAATGCCAAATTAAATTAGGAAAATGCAGTTGTTGAAGTAGTAAGTATGAAATCGGAAAATGCGGAGGGTGTTTTCTCAGATACTCTGGCAATTACTTTACAAATAGACTATTCTACATCCTCGATCCCAGGCCCTCTCTTTTCCTCGGTCGAGAAAGTCCCTTGGTTGCGGCTGGTCACTTGTCTTCGTATACAAATCAAATCCGCACTGATGGTGGGTCACCGACTTAATTTTATCAACAGTAAAGTTCAGTTCTATCTTGGGAAGGAAGAACCCAATGTCGATCACGTTCTAAGAAGACTTCAATTTTTATTTTATTTATTTATTTTGCAACCGACGCGAACGGATATCCCCAGGCACAGAGGACTTACATATGTTTTTTTTTTTTTGAGTTTGTTTTAGATAAATAGACATTCTCGCGCCAATTCCTACTGGGCTTAGTAGATGACTTCAGTGGAGACAATTATTTAATCATCGTTCCCCTCCCTTCAATTATCTTTCTGACCCTAAGCCTGGCAGGCGATTCGGAGAGAATTACTTGGTAGATGTGTCAAAGATATTCTTAAATTTTCTGGCATCGATATATTGTGTAAGCCCCACAGTACTAGAGTTGCTCCAGTATCCGCAGCCAGAAATGCCTCAGTTTCAGTAGATGAAATATTGAAAACAGCAAGTTGGTCTTCAGAATCCACTTTTTCTAGGATTTATTAGAAACCTGTACTTTAGAAGTCACAATTTGCGCCTAGTGTGCAATTCACAACTGAAAATGCAGTAAAGTGTAATTTGGCTCAAAGGAAAACAAAATTGTGGTTAGAGCCAGATGTGTGGCTTGCTTAGAAAGCTTATGGGATCACCAGGCATGATAACGAGGTCCCTTTCTGGTCTCTTATTCTTAGGTGTTCAAGGCTTCTTACCTTACACAATAACGCGATTACGTGAAATTGGCTTGAAATCGCGTACGATCGCGTAATTTGCTTATTCCTGCGTAATCCCACTTTTGCACTTTATTTGAAAACTGTCAGCGGTATTTTTTTTCCTAAAAAAACTCTTTGAAAACCATTCAAAACACTCCATTTGTATGGAGGTGATTTATCAAAGCTGAAACTATTATTGACCATGCTGCTGACAATAACATTGGTCTCTGCGTTCTAACGGAAAATGGCTGACAAACCTGGATACGGTTTGTATCACAAGTCTTTCTTCTCGTGGTTATCTATTCAAGAGCTTTCCGCGGCAATCAGATCTACCTGGCGGTGGCACCGGCATTTTGTTTCATGACTCTTTTGTTGCTTTGTTTGTGGGTAGAAAAGAACATGATTCTTTTGAATTCTCTGACTGGATTTTCAAAGCATCTAATCGCTGAATCCGAAGTATAGCTCTCTATCGCCCTCCCAGCACTTCTATACTTCGGTATTTTTGGATGAGTTTTCCACCTACCTTGAAAATGTTATTATGTGTCCTGGACCGCTGATGATAGCAGGGGACTTCAATTTCCATTTGGACTTAATGCATAGTAATAATTCAAGAAGATTCAAAGAGTTACTAGAGACTTTTGGTCTCTCTTAGTATGTAACGGTGTCCAGTAGGCACGCGATCGTGAACCACTACTCAAGAAATCAGGCCTTGAGTTAACTTATAAAAAAATCCGTCCGGTTAGCAATCTGCCTTTCATCTCTAAGGTTGTTGGAAAGGCAGTTTTTACTCAACTGCTTTCACATTGCGAACGCAATGCTCCTTTACGTAAATTCCAGTCAGGCTTCCGAAAATTCCACGCAACTGAAACTGCCTTGCTTAAGGTTCAAAGCGATATTCTCATGGCTATGGACAATCACGAAATCACGCTTTTAGTGCTACTCGATTTAAGGACGTTCTCGCCAAAATCTACCTTTATCTCTCTTTGAGAGCTACATCATATCATAGATCTAGTCTAGAGTTAGATCATATCTCGTTGAGAGAGGTTACAATCCATCGGAAGTCAGTAAGCAAATTGAAAACGCCAAAGCTCTACCCAGGGAAGACTTACTTGGCTGAAAACCGAAAGACAAAAAAATCGTTTTTCCTCTTGTGGTCGACTATAACCCTCATTTACCAGTATCTTATATACTGAATCGCCATTGCGTTCCCCGATTTTCCCAAAGGGTCAATTATTCCCTCTTGCAGAAGACCCAAAAACATAAAGTAGATCTTAGCAGGGCCTAAAAGATCCATTTACAGCATAATAATTATAACACTCCCGCGGGATGTTTTAAATGTAGGAACAAATGCGATCTATGTAAGAATTATCTGGTAGAGAATAAGATCTTTCACAAGATGAGAAAGACGAGATGGATGATGGCCTGCAGTGGCTTAATACTGAAGTTAACGACATTCAAGGTAAGATTAAGGATTTAGAACTTTCAAAGGAGGACCTACATACGAAACAATTATACGCGGAGTCGTATAGTCGCAGAGAAAATTTGAAGTTCTTTGGAATTGAAGAGAGAGAAACAAAAGCAGATTCAGAAGACGGTGAGAAAGTGAACACGCCTGATGTTCTTATTGACTTCTTTGAAAATGACCTAGGTATGATAAACCGGCTGAGAAAATAGATCTGCAAAGAGT
>NC_090887.1:25380783-25416280 GCF_036669925.1 Montipora capricornis | reverse complement strand
TCATTCAGACCGGATTTGACAGGTAGTCATCAAATGACGTCATCAATCAAAAGACAAAGAAGGGGCGTGCATAAATTAGGGGCATGTTGGGGCATGACGCAATGTGTCGTTTTTGCCCCTAACACGTGAAAGAAGATGTTCGGTGCATACATTAGGGGCAAGTTGGTGGCATGACGCAATCACGGGTTTGTACCCCTTGCATAACCCTAACGCTTGAAACAAAAACGCGCGCGTAAACCCTAAATAATTTTTCGCTCAGGTCAGACCTAACAAATAGTACTGTGTGTGTGCCTATCAGTTTTTCTCTGTATGTGACTATCTGGGTTTGGATAGAGAGCGATAGTAGCGATCTCTGGCCTTCTCAGGAGTTGAACTATGACTCAGAGATTCCCAGCAAAAGCAAAGACAAGACTAAGTAAAACAAAACAATCACAATGACACCAGATGACCTCATCGGAAACCAATCAGAAAACACCATGACCTCATCGAGAGCCAATCAAAAAAGACAAATAGTTCATTATATTATTGGTTTCTAATGATGTCACTATCCCATCATACCTTGAGGGACAAACGTTTTGCTGTTATAAAAGCGTCGCTGTAGCTTGACTTTTTTTTTCATGAGACTAGTCCTGTCTGAGAAGAAAGAACAATTCGTTCCAATGTCGAAAACCCACTCTTGCCATCCAAACCACCTACCAACAAGAAGCCAGAAGTCCCACAAATATGCGGAGGAAACAACGCTATGACCATGGAGGAGATAAAGGAAAAAAAATTTGGCCACCCCCACCCCACACCATCCGCTGCGCAAGTCATGAGGCAGACCTACAAGATAGGGGAAGGATGGGGAGCCCAACGAGCCCACCACTATTTAAGAACTCATGGGGCAGATCCCTGATGACGTGCCAATGGAATTTGATACGACATGCCCTTTTCATGGTTTTTTTGTTGGAGTACCGAACATCAGACAACGGTTTTAATTACGTGAAATGTCCTGAGTACCACCTGTGCCTAATTGCAAGCCAACAAGAATTAAACCAGTACGTACAACCCGTGGAGAAACAACGGCACCCTCAGCTTGTGATTAACATCGACAAAATGCATTCCGAATGGCCAAAGATGCTGTGTTATTGCGATAAACCTTCCAACTCTAAAACAGAGCAAATCTGAGAGAAACCCTGGCCGCATGTATTTCAGCTGTCCGGGAGCCGCACATGCCCCTACTTTTAATGGCTGAACACTCCCTGGAACTCATAATTTCTAGTTCTTCACCTTAGAGAAACTGAATCCACCAGCCGCAACATCCGCGATACCCAAACGTTAACCACGCCTGGTGGCTTATCACCCACCAAGAAGAAACAGCACGTAGTACCAGGTCGGGGGGACATCACCCATACAAGCAGAAGGGAAGATCGTTCGAGAACACATTCCAAGCACCATCCGCTTTGCAAAATGGCCTCTCGCATGGCCCAACGCCTATCTGATGGATGTTTTTCAAAGACCGCATGACGGTGTTCCAATATTGTAAAATAGTTTTTAATTGGTTCAATGTTATAATAAAAGAGAATACAACCATATTATTGATGTAGTTGTCGTTGTGAGTGAGAGGGAACGAAATGTCGAAACCGAGCGAGATCACCGTTATCCACTGGAGGCGCCTAAAGGCAACCGATGCCTGGGCCATACGATGGGTCGTTGGCATAATGGGTTGCGTATTATGTGCATTCTCCCTTCAACCGACCCTATCACGACCGAGTGAATGGGAAAGTGCTGTTTTGCGTCCTCTGTGGCGGACAATGATCCCAAACTTGTTCATGCCTCAGCATCCTCACATCCGGGGGACTTTTAATCTCTTGATGTCGCAGCGCATAAACATGATCGGGTTGTCCTTCCCCGGGACACGGAAGCGGATCGGGCCTGTCGCGCTGCCAATAAACGGTTACAGAGCGTACATATCCTTCCTTCATCTTGTAAAGTCAACCGGGGTTATTGCATCGCAATTATTGGATTATTAAGAAAGCTGATACTGTGTACGCTTTTGGGAAATTTTTGCACGAAACAGTCACAGGATTAGACACGTGTGTGTGATGTGGGTTGGTGGATCGGGTGGGGCTTAGAGATGGCACTCCTGTGGCACTAAACCCTTGTATCTGTACTCGAATGACGCAGGAATCGCTTGTGTTCGAGTATGATCGTGTTGAGGACAGGTTTGAAGCCTGCCTCGAACCTATTACGTCATTGATGGGTAAGAACTGCGCCATCATCGGTACGGCGAAACATGGAAGCTCATACAGACCCGTGGCGCCAGTTTACAGAACCTGTTTTCGAATCGTTGGGGGAAATAGAGTTTTCAATGAAAGAGCAAAATAAAACCTTCCTAACATTGGGTCCTAATGATGTCATCGGTCCCTCCATACATTGGGGACACAATGTTAGAAAAGCGTCCTTCTTGCTCACCTGTTTTTTCATATTGCCTGAGGCTGAGAAACGTTCATTTCTACAGTGAGGTTTCAAGAGCTGTCTTTTATAAAGAGAAAAAAGACACGGGACTGTCTTGAAAGAATTCCCTAACAAAACGCCTGGTGGATGAAGACGAAGTTACATCGCGTTGCTCAGAGTTCCAAAGCAGGGTTCGAGTTCACAAGCAGCAGTTACACGAGCGCCATCTCCAAAGAAAGAAATGTCGTCCTTCCAATGCGAAAGGACATACTCGAAGTCGTTCTGGAAAAAGCTATGAAAATCATTTTATAGTGAGCGTTATTCAAAGATTAATGGAGTACAGAAGAATCTGATGCGTGTCTAAAGGCAACCATCTTATCGGTGAACAAAAATGATATTTTTAAACCGTGGCATGAAGAGTCGTATGATCATGTTTCCCCCTGTAGAACAACAACCATATGATCCCCTTTAATGATCGATGGGTGCAAAGACAGTTAACGGAGAGAAAGAAATACAGCATTGAGAAGATGAAAGAAAGGATTGATTGGCTCGAAGCGTGTCATTGGATGGTCTCACTCACCCAATCAATGTCCAGATCACTGTCATAAAAATGAACTCACCGTTTCACCAAAACGATAGTTTTTACAGTGACAGAGATAGAAGCAGACCCATGAATGACGCATTGAGTTTAGAGGGAGGCCCGTTAGGCACAAGACAAAATAAGGCATCGTCAAGCCTTTGACGTTGAAACACGCATTGAGAGAAACAGTCAAGGAAGTATTTAAAAAAATACTGTGGGAATGATTGTATGAAAGACAATGATATGCAAGGTCAACACCAAACAGTGCGGAACCCCCTGGATAAGCGGTCGACCATCCATCTACGAAAAGTCCTAAAATCATCAAACATACCATCCGATGGGCTACCATCAAGGAAGAGGAGGAAATGGCGCAAAAAACGCTATACAGGAAGAAGGAGAGGAGGATATAAAGGAGATAGATAATCGCGTTTTGGAAATGAGACGAGAACGAACGGTCTGAAAACGTTTTAAATCAGAGTGACCAAGCATGTACGAGGCCAATGTCGATGAAGTGATCCTGTGGCACTCGCGGTTGAGTGATGTGTTAGACGTTGCTAGTTGTGTGACACTGTGATGCATGGAAGAGAAAAACGAAGCCTTATGTGGAAGGCACGCCCGAAGAGATTGTCTTTTGCTGGAAACCGTTGCAAATTGTAATTTTGGGGGATGGCAAGACTGTGCGTTACATTTACAAGATACATAAAATGTTGATGTAAAACTGTGAAGTTGTTAGTGTCATGCAACCGTACACCATAAACGTACGAGTTCCCCGGAGAGCCTGGTAGTTTTGGGGGCGCGGGTCCAACGCTTTTGCCAAAGCACATGGGTTAAAAAGACGCGAGGCCCAAAACCTACTGCCATGGGGTCTTAAGCTACACGTTACAACACCGTTGCCCCCGCCGAAAACATTTCCCTACATTACCCACCTGGTGTTTAACAATCGGATGAACACTGGGTGTGCCGATTTGATTGAATTGCGAAGGGGTTAGCACGTTGGAACAAAGGGAACCGATTACGCCTTAACGTGGTAGTAGATGTGTTGTCCAAATATGCTTGGGTCGAACCCTTGAAGAACAAGACAGGGGTAGCGGTCACACAGGCCATGCAAACCATCTTGACACGATCCGGGCGCACACCGCAAAAATTGCAGACAGATGCAGGCAAAGAATTTTACAATCGAACGTTCCCGACTTGATGAAAACGAACGGTATTCATCATTTTAGCACGCATGGGGACGCTAAAGCAGCCCTATCGGAACGGTTCAATCGCACCTTGAAAGAGAAAACTGTACCGGTACTTGACAGCCAAGAACACGCGGGCATACTTACAGGTCTTACAGAGTATCGTGCAGGGATACAACGCTACCGTTCATCGGAGCATCGGCATAGCTCCAAAAGACGTAACGGGCGTCAACGAGGCCCAAGTATGGCACCGTCTATACGATAAACGATTGCTAGCTAAGAAAAAGAACAAGCAGACGCTTTTGGTAAAAGGGACACGGGTTGCGTTTGAACAAGAAACATCGACCATTTGAAAAAGGGTATTTGCCGGGGTGGACAGAAGAGGTTTTTGTGATCCGGCGAGTCGTTCCAGGGGTAGTACCCACCTACAAAGTACAAGAATGGGATGGGACTCCAGTGGAAGGTACATTACAGACAAGATTTGCAACCGGTTACCGTACCAGATGACGGACTGTTTCGCATAGAAAAGGGTTTACAACGCAAAGGAAATCAGGTCAAAGTGCGTTGGCAAGGATGGTCTGATAAATACGACAGTTGGATCGATGCAAAGACCTTCGCAAGTGGAAAGGGTGACAGAACTATGGGTGATTTTCTACGTGACCTTACCGAGTGATCCGTCACCTGAATTTCCAGATAACTCACCATCCAGTTTTAAGGTCCGGCTGCCCCAGCGACTAACATTGCCGGGGCAGGGTTGGCGAGTTGCCTTGAGCTGTATGTCCGTGCCTGACACTCGTGTCAACCTCTACCATTTGCTACCAAAATACGATTTTCTGTTTTACACAACGCTGATGAGATCTGGGGTTAGATCAGAGGTGCAAGTTAACATGATGACTATCGATCAATTCAAGTGGGTGGTGGATGGAGAAAGTTTCATGAAAGCCTGTATTGATTTTCTCACCCAAATGCGCCTAAGGGATAACTTTCAAGGGAGTCATTTTGTGGACGACACGGGAAAACGTATCTACATAACCTTTCGGTGGATACAGCGAGGAAACGAGCAAGACTTGCTGATTGACAATACAAAGATCAAACTCGGTGGTGTAGACAACACTCCAGAAATTTGGATTAATGGTACCTTGGCTATCAAGATGGGATGGCTGACAGAAACAGGGGAGTTGGGCCATAACCTGTCTCGAGAGTATATAGATGACAAAGTGCCTGATCTGACAACTTCTGAGAAGTACCGAGACTTGCTGGATAAAGATGGAAATGGCGTGTTCTGGGCAATAGAAAAAAACTGCCTTCGATTAAGTATGAGTTGTAATTGGCGTTTCACCAAACTGAACCATGCCTTTCGAATGATGGTTGGGGAGCCTTCTCGCACTTTGCATGTGTACTGTAATGTAGCGCAGAGCACGATCGTGGGAGGAATGAAGACGGATTTATTGCGCGAAGTCTGGTACGAGAGACGAGGAAGAGGTGTGATGTATTTCGAACCCAAACACAAGCAATTTCATCCAGTGCGCCAAAACACCTACGAAACATTGCAAGTGGACGTAGCTGAAACAAACGGGTCCTTGGTTGCATTTCCTAACAACAAATCTAACCGTACCTTGGTTACCCTGCATTTCATCCAAGATAAATAGAGCAGCCGTGAAGGAATCACCTTTAGTACGAAACGGTTAACATGCGAGGAGGAAGTCTGACTCGATATACACCACCGCAAGTGGGAGATGGATTATGGAAAACTCTATTGGAGATAGGGGCTCCTGCTGTAGCAGAAGGGTTGCAGAGTTTGGCACAAGGTAAAGCGCTTGATGCGGCAGCAGGCACGGTTTTGCGAGCAGGAGTCAGCGGGTTGAAAAGAAAAGCCAGTCAATCGGTAAGGTCTACGATGCAAAAAACAGCTAAACGAGCTAGGAATAACATCAAATCAAAGGTCCGTCAAACAACCAATCATGTGCGGGATGTTTTGGGTATGTGGTGTGGACCAATCAAAAAGCAAGAAAGGATTTGGACCAATCAGCATCAAGAAAAGCTCTATAAAAGAGACAACTTCATTCCCTGACAGTCATACACCATTTCATGTGCAGAGCACAAACACCTCCATCTAGAGTACGTTCCATCATGTCTATGCACAAAGAAACCTCTCACACAGACCTCTGTGCAGAGAAACAAGAACCTCACGGCGCACCATTAACCCACACGGACCTATTAAAGCCGTTGAATGCAGAGAGGAAAGAAACGATGCAGAAAACCATCCGAGAACCGGTCAGAAAAGTGCTGATTCTGCCAAAGATAAGTATCGGTGAAGTCAAGCAAGCAAGGAAAGATCCTGCGTCCGAAGTGAATGAAGACCCCCAAAATTTGAAACGGAAGACCACAGTGCCCCAAAAGCTACGCACCCCTGCTCCAAAACGGAAACGCATCACACCTCGAAAGTTAACGGATGAATGTGAGCGATCAATGAACCTGCAAGAAGAAGGAACGAAAGAAGATGAACACAGCAAACTCATTGCTCGCCTAGCACTAGCCAAACTGAAAGAGATGTTGAAAGATGAACGAAAAGCCGAACAGAAGCTTAGAAAGTTGACTGAACGCATGCTGGAGCATAATGACATATTAGGAGAGTCCGTTTCAGACCAAGACAGTGTCGTTGTCATTTCCTCTTGTATAAAATGGTTTGAATAAAGCTTGTTCATTTCAAATGATACAATGTGGTCTCTGTGTGTGTTCTTGTGCGATACTTGGCACTGTTGGCGATGGACCCGCGAGGTGAACTCCTTGCGTGCTTGTTGCCCTACAGAGCTCTTAGACACTATCGAGCAATGGCCATCAGAGGGTATTGTCCCACAAGACCTATGGGTCAGTTTGTCGCCCATCAATGTAGGGCGCGTGATTGTGTTCTTGCTATGGTTAAATCAGCGGCCTTCCCCACACTGTCAATGGGCCCATATATCAAGCCGTTCCCCCTTCCAAATGATCTCAGACTTACTAGACCACCAACAGGGACACGGACTCCATCATGCCGCGATTAGTAGTCCGATCCATTCCTAGACGCGAACGGCGATTGCGGGGGTGGGGGCAGCGTGGTGGCTGGATTTCCAATCACATGTCACCACCACCAACAACCATGGACTACGAACTGTTCCGTCGGTGAACGAAACAGATAAAACCCAGGCGACGTCGACGAACAATCCACAAACGACGTTGACCTTCGTCATGAGTAAGTCGTTGAATTTCTGGGCTTTACCAGCGCAAGATGTGGCTATTCAAGGATCTCGATGGGTGGGTTACTCCCCGCTCAACAATAGCAGTATTACCCCCTTGGAATTCACCATTTCCGAATTGGAAGATTTTGTCGATTTGAATCAAAGTTATTTAACCTTTGACATGAGACTACCTACCGGTGCGAACAATGCTGGTTTGTATGCGGACGGGCAAGTCACGGCAGCTGAAGCAAATCAATCGGGAGACGATTACACCAAGTACGTTTACCTGGTCAATAATGTGGCGCACACCATGATCCAGCAATTTGACATGCGGTTGAATGGTACGTTAATGACTAAACAGACGGGCATGTATGCCTACCGAGCCTTTGGTGAAACCTTGCTGAATTACACGCCCAGTGAAGGTGAAACATTGCTGGCCCCACAAGGATGGGTGAATTATTTGAATGTGAATGCTTCCCTGCAAGCCACCAATGCTGTGAATGATGACCGCCCTGTTAACGCTGGTATGTTTGCTACTGGAGAGACGAATCCCTTGAAAGTGTTAACTTCAAAGTTTTTGGAGAACGGATGGGTGCGGCTGACCATGAAACCGCATTTGGAAGCTTTTCATACAGGAACCGTGTTAGTTCCTGGTATTGAAATCAAGCTGCGTATCACCTTTAACAGTCCCGAGTTCTTTTGCTTTGGTACAAGGATGGCGGGCAAAAAGTACCCAACCCTGGGTCCGAATGATATCCAAGTCAATTTTATCTCTGCAGGCTGACCTTAAACCCTACCACTTACACTGCACTGACTAAACGAAGACATAACAAAGGCATGTGGGGTCGTTATCCTACCGTCTATATGGACGTCCGGACATTCACGTTTGATGGGGATAGTACCATGTTTAAGAAAACAGATCTGTTTCAAGGCCGCGTACCCGACCGTCTTATGGTAGGATTATTGGACAGTCGCGCCTACAACGGGAATTTAGATCATTACCCATTTGCCTTCCAAAAGTTTGGGGTGACCCGCATTCGTCAAATCATACGTGGTGAGGAATATCCCTACGAAACCTTGGAACTGAATCAGAATGATAACAAGAAAGATTTGTGGGGGTACCATCGCTTCCTGCAAGCCAGCGGTGCTCTGGGTAAACACCAAGAAAGTATGCTGAGACCGGGGGATTGGGGCCACAACAAGAATTGCACGCTGTACCTGTTTAATAATGTCGCAGGAGGAGATGCAGATAGCCCCTTGCGAAATCCGCAACAACAAGGCGATGTCACCCTGGAGATCAATTTTGGGGCTAATCCTGGTCAAAATCTGACGGTGGTGGTCTGGGGCGAGTTTGAAAGTGTGATGGATATCAGTGGCACGGGCGTGGTGAATTACGACGTTTAAAATTCATACCTTTCTGTATTAATACAACCACTCGCATTACTTGTGTAACAGTATCATCAATCACTGCTACAACAAGCAACGATGGAACTAGTACCCTTGAGCGACCGACAGTTAACAGCATTGGCAAAACGCGACCCTGTATTGAGGCGCGTGTTTTGGGGTGTATACCCTGAAGATCAATTACCACCACTCCGCCAAACCGCTGGGAGACAAACGCATAGGGCTATGATTGTCAACACAGACCCTAAAGGAGAACCTGGACGTCATTGGTTGGGTTTGTGGACTTCGGGAGATACCTGCGAGATCTTCGACAGCTATGGACTTCCTATGGATACGTACGGAGTACCTCATGTCTTGGAATGGATATGGCGCTATTTCCCCGTCATCCACCGCAACGAGCGGAGCTTACAAAGTTTGAACAGCCGCGCTTGCGGGCATTACGCCTTATTGTTTCTACAAGCACGGTGTCGAGGCAAGAGCATGCATGAATTCATGGCTGATTTTTCTTTACATGATTTAGTAGCCAACGATCACCAAGCAGGACATCGCATCCTAGTACAGTTACCCCCATCACTTCAAACGGATATCGTGGACGGTGTAGAAAATAGTCAGGCGTGTTGTTCTAGGCGTGAAGCTATGTATCATTGAAATAAAAGTTTCCAATAAAAAAATAAAAATAAAATAAAATAAAAACCGTGTCGTGGTCATTGTTCTTTTTTAAAAGACCCCACTTTATAGACCTATATCATTTGACACCATGCCTGCAACAAGAACACGTCGAAAACGCGCTCCGCGCCATAAAACACGGGTGACTCGAAAGAGGCGGCGAACCAAACCCCAGAAGGGAGGTATTTTTCCTTTACTCGCGTTAGCCCTTCTTGCATTGACCGCCGTTGGTAAAGCAGCCGCCTTAGGGGGTGTAAGTGCCGCGGCAGGATACGGGATCAAAAAAGCTTTGAATAAAAGACGGTGAAACATGGGAGAGAGAATCAGATAGGACTATGACTCAGCCACGACCGGAGAGAGAAGGCTTTTTTTTTCGAACCCCCTGCAGTCTTTTAGTGACGGGTCCTTCGGGCTGTGGTAAGACCACCTTCACGCGGGAATTATTGAAACATGCTTCTCATTTCATGGACCCACCACCTCGAACCAAACACTATTGTTACGGAGCATGGCAACCTACATTTAAAAAGATGCAAAAGGAGGATGCTATACATTTTCACGAAGGCATTCCTAGTTTAGAGGAATTGGATGCTTGGTTTGCACCGCAAGGTGGCGGGGTGTTAGTGTTGGATGATTTGATGGATGAAGGAGGAAGAGACAAGCGTGTGTTGGACCTATTCACAAAACATTCCCACCATCGGAACATTACCGTATTGTATTTGTGTCAAGATCTGTTTCCACCGGGCCCTTACGCAAAGACCGTGTCGCGCAATGCGCATTACATAGTTTGTTTCAAGAATCCTCGGGATTGCACGGGGCTACGAGCTTTGGTGTGTCAGGCGTTTCCGACCGAGGTCAAAGGTGTTATGCAAATATTTCGTCATGCTACGGAACACCCCTTTGGCTATTTAATGTTTGACTTACACCCAGCCTCTTCAGATGACCGCCGTCTGTGGACGAACTATTACCTTCGCAGGGGTACCCGCACGTGTTTGTACCTATAGAATCACGTCATGCCCACGTCACCGCCTCCCCGTTTACGTAGACAATTTACATTCCTACGACAGCTAGCTAAAGAAGCGCGTAATTTACAGCGTCAAGATCTTTTACGTCACGCCAACGCTGATCAAATCAATGCTGTAAGCGAAGTCATTTTGAATTCTTTGAAAGGGAGAGTACCCTTATCGCCAACCACGGTACGCTCATGGCGTCCTCAAAAACAAACTTTGCGAACCCTAGCTCACCGCAAAACGTCCTTAAAAAAGCGACGCGACTTGTTGATGAATCAGAAAGGCGCTGGCTTTTGGCGGGGACTGAACAATGCTTTAGATGGTTGCTGTGTTCACCGTTCTTCATCATCATGATCGAGTTTGTATTCCGCCCCACCTTCTTTGAAGCTCTGAATGTGAGACCTTTGATAAACCGTTGTCGCGCGTGGATACGACAGAGAGCTAATGACTTTCGTCAAGGACTGAACGAGGAATTGTTTTGCTGTGATCCTAGACCATGAATAGAGCAGCATTGCACAATCTCATTGAAGCGTA
Source organism: Montipora capricornis (assembly GCF_036669925.1). Lineage (NCBI taxonomy): Eukaryota > Metazoa > Cnidaria > Anthozoa > Scleractinia > Acroporidae > Montipora > Montipora capricornis. The sequence goes on along the minus strand of NC_090887.1, from coordinate 25,405,257 downwards.
TCAAGAAGCAAGGCGCTGGAAACTACAAGCTGAGGGGTTGCAACACAAACGCTACAGGATGAAAGAGAGCTCTCTCGTAAAAAAAGTACAGACCTTGGAGCGTGACCTATCCGTGTTGAGATATAATTTGATCTGCGAAGCCTGTAGACATTATTGGGACACACTCAACGACGGAGGAACGTTTGAAGTCTCGTGCTTAGAGTGTAAACAGTTATTCATTTCGCCACCCCAAAAACGATGAGTACTTTTCGCGAGTATGTCATGGTTCCTGCGGACGAAATGTCGCGATTGACCGATGAATACAAAGGGCGTTTGACCGAGAACATGCGATTGACTAAAGCGGCTCGTTTGGCAGCTGAAAAACACTTATTGTTAGACTCTAACTTGCCAAGCGGTTTGAAAGAAGCACGTGTCAAACAAGTGTCGCGACCATTTCATTGATTAATCAAAAAGAATCGAGGGGGACCTCCAGTGACAGCCCCACTACCTGAAGGAGAAGAAGAAGATGATGAAACCGATGCTATGATTGAAGGACCCACAGCCACACTGGTGCGGAGTTTGCTTAAAAAGGCGCATCGCAAGAAAGGTGCTACCATAACGTCTGGTAACGCCGCGGAGACACCACATCGTCCCGCCTTACCGCCCAAACCCAAACGCGTGCGTTTACAAGTACCGTCCTTGTCCTTGGAGGAACAAAGAGAAGCTCCCCTCCCCTTTGCTGAAGTTTTGGGATCATCCCCAGGGAGTACATCCAAAGAAAAAGCTGACATTATAGTGAATAAACTCAAACGCCAACAGCGTAAGAAAGCGGCTACGGAAGTAGAACGTTTGAAATCTTTACCACGGTGGGAAGCATTTGACCAGGGACGTCGAACCCGACGCAAACTTGATGGGAAGGACTACTAAGAAACGAAAAGCCCCACCACGTAGATCGCTTCGACGCAAACGCCCACAACGTGGAGAAGGATTAGACATTCAAAAATGGTTGGGGAGGACTGGGATTGAATTTCATTGGCCGGGATATCAATACATGGGGCCTGGAACACATTTGAAGAAACGGTTAACGCGCGGGGATCCGGGTATCAATCGATTGGATAAGATTGCCAAGCAGCACGATATTGAGTAAGCCAGAGCTAAGAATTTGCGTGACAAATGGAAAGCCGATGACAAGATGATTGCCGCCATCAGCCCTTTGCCGGGCAAGAAAACTTGGACGGAAGCTATTGTTAAACGGATCATGCAAGCTAAGCGCAAACTCAAATTGTGAAAAAAAAAACTGTAATGTTGTTTCTTTTTGATAATCTTATGTACAAGCGGGAACGTGTCGACGGTCCTAGTGACTAGTCGGTCCCTTTGGTTTTTCAATAAAAAACTTGAAAAAAAAAAGTGAAATCTGTGATTGAGTGAATCTCTTATAGCCTATGTTCATTTAAAAATCATGATGAAAGATAGCATTATTTTACAGAAAGGAACGTGTCCTGTAGATCGCTGAGTTGCCGCCCATAGCTCAATCGGTTAGAGCGATGGACTATAAATCCGAAGGTTGTTGGTTCAAATCCCACTGGGTGGACTATTTTTTTTTTCTTCAGTGAAACAAATTAAGAGAGCCTTGTGATAGCAATTTTTTCAATGAAAATCATTTTTTTAAAAAAAAAACTGTAAGCGCCTTTGAAATGTTGCTTTTGAATTCCTAAAGAGCCTACATAATTAGAGCGTTTTTATTCATCATCTTCATCCATTAGTTCGACCATTGTGGCAATAAGATCTTCATCTTCAGAGTCCAGTCCTCGATAGCCATATGGATAAGTGATCGCTGTTCGTGGGTCCAGAACGTGTTTATTGAATACCAATTTGTATTCTTTGTGGGCTTCTTTGGTCCATAGTTGATATTCTTTCGAGACGCGGACGATTTTGTGTGTGGTGGTTTTTCGCGGTGAATCTAAAGGCTTTTGCATTTCATTCAAGGTGTTTTCACGCAACACTTGATAATTGAGTTGTGCCATCCCTTCGATGGTCAATGAAAATCCTCGTACTTTGCAACAATACTTGTCTTTCTTCGTACGATACCCATAATTCATAGGCCCCCCGAGCAAAACTCTGTGATGAAATCTCCGTTGGTTAATTCATCCGTAAAATCGCCCAAATAATCGCCGAGCACTGGTTTGATTTCTCCCGGGGATTGCACGAAAATCACACTGTCTGTATCAAAATACAACACCCTTTCGTTCAACAGTTCTAGAGCTTCATAGAGACGCAAGCGCGCCCAGCAGGTAGTGAAACAGGCCACGAAGATATTCAGATTGGGGGAAATATTTTCACATAACGCTTCCTCGCGATGATGGACTTCCACTCTTTGTTCGTCGATACAGCTGACAAAACGAACATTATGTTGATCACTGTCCATGAAACTACAAAAGGCTTGAGGTTCAATGAATTCTTTCACTTGCAATTTGTTCACTTGCTGCCCAAATTTTCCCCACATGGAGTTTAACATCAGTTTGGCCAAAGCCCGCTGACCAGGATTGACGGCAATCTTCTCATATTCTAAGGAAATACCTTCTTTCTCTTGAAACTGAGTTATGTAGAGTTGTTTCTTTTCCTCTGTGTCGCACCATGCGGGCCAGCCTGAAGCTTCCGTTTTCAATTTGAGCCAAGTGTTCACATAATCTTCGAACAGGCCTACTTGCGTTTCTCGGAAATGCCACACTTCGTGAATGGTTTGGATCACGTAACCCATCTGTTCCGCTTTTTCTAGTTCTGGTGTACACCACGTACCGGTCAATGCTCTCTCCTGTTCGTTATGGCCACACCAAGAGACTTTCCCATGGAGAGGACGGTCGATGTTTTCTTCGACGCAGGTACGACACAGAGGAAACGTGAGTTTGTTATGAGTTCTGTATGGTAATACAGGGTGGAAAAGGCGATACGGAGGTACTACTGTACATTTTACGAGGCCAAAATAATCGGAAATTGGTTTCTCTCGTGGCGGGGTGTAAATCATTTCAGGATGTCCCACCGGATACTTCTGGGTCTTATTGGTCCAAGGGTAGAGACTGGTATAATCATAATATTTGATTTGTTCAGCGGTATGTTCTTTGACTTCGTAACGAAGACGAACAGCATTTGTGCGGCCACCAAAAAAGGCGTCTCGAGGTGAAAGCGGTTCTTCTAAATCGTACCCTGCGACAATCTCAGCTATTTCCGGATCGTGGTTCTTACATTTCTGCCATTCGCACTCCCAGATGGTTTTTACTGAATAGCCTCGATCGGAAAGACTTTGTAATCGTAACACGGTTTCTTGATGAACGTCGGCCATGGAGCGATCGTTCAGTCGGCGGTAGGTTTCTGAGCGCTGAGGAAAACACTTCGGGCAACCATGCCAAAAACAGCCTAGAAACTCGTAAATCGTGTTTGTCTCAACATCATAGCCATCGACTGTCCACCGGGTGTCTGGAATGCGATATTCGCCTTGATTCCTAGCATGTTGTATTCGCTGACGGAACCGCGGGTCGGAGCTATCATTGCCTGTTTCCAAGAAAATTTCTTCCAACTGATTTCGTTCGTCATCGCTACATGCAAGCCAGGCGTCTCGGCGCAATTGCTGTTCCTCAAACGTTAACCATTCCATAGCAGCTTTGGAATGATTGACATCTAAACGCCAACCGTAGAGAGGTTCTGAGGCAATGGTGTTTTCTTCCATTCGATTGAGGTTCAAGTCTCGATTGCAAGCCGAGGCGATAGTGATTTGTTCAAAGGGGCAAAATCGGGTGAGCTTCGGGAAATCGCGTTGAAATGTGAGGCAGCCTTCGCGCAATAACCGTATGTCATCGATGCAATAATCTTCGAGCTCTTGGCGCAGATGAAATTGAACCCCCTTTGATTTCTGCTCTTCATACCACTTCTCAAACTTTTCTTTCCCTTCTTTGCTCATTCCCTCGGGCATGTAATCTTTCTTGGGAGGCAGTTCACCGCGGTAATCGTTCTCCATATTGGAGTAGGTATTAAATAAATGAGGAAAGTAACCTTTTTTAAACTGATCGGGGTCGAGTCCAAATGTTTTTGTAAAAGAACAGAGAGGTCCAGGGATAAACGACATAGAATCGATGAAGCGAATGTAGCCTCCCAGATAAGTCAGTTCCAGTACTTTACCGCCATTGCGAACCTGCTTTAATGCTTGTTTGCGACGGTGCAATGCGTCGACGATAAAATAAGAATCGTACCCTTTAAAATTATGGGCCAAAACGGTGATTTCGCGCGTTTCCTCTTCTGTCAAGACTTCTAACCACTCTAAAAAATGATCAACGCATTGGGGTCCGCGAAAGATTTTGGGGTCGCTATTTTCAGAGGTCATTCCTACGACCAAATTGGCGATATGTTTCCCGGTGTTTTGCATTGCCTCTATGTCAAAAAACACTAAAAGGGGTTCCTTATATTCGTCTGGTTGTTCCTGGTTTTCGGTCTCCGTATTGGATCGAAGGGTTTGTAGCCCCTTTGAGGCGTCTCCTCCTTGCTGACGCCGCCGTTTTTTCCGCTTGGCCAGTTGCACAGCTCGTTTCTCTTCCCGGATCTCTTCAGGGTCCTTGGCCTTCTGAATGAAGCATCGATGCGTGTTAAGGTATACTTTCTCGCGACACGACGGACATTCACCCCAACCACAGCAATGATCATCTTGTTCTTTTCTTCCCACGAGGAGTTTTCGGCAATGGGCGCATTTCCGTCGCGCTTGACAGACGGAAGGTTTTTGAGGACCGCTAGGTTTCCCATCTTGTGCTTTACTACAATGGAGTTCCAGACACGAGGGTCCATAGAAGACTCGGCGGCAGCTATTGCAAACGTGGGAAGCCAACCGTTTCGTCTTGTATGCTTCATGGTAATCAGAGCATGTTTCTTGACAGCAGGCAGGGCAGTGAATTCCGGTCGCATTAGGACACGCGTGTTGCCCCAAATGGTCATACGGATGTAAACAACGCCCGCAGAAATAACCGGAACTAAAAAAACCTGGTAATGACGTGAGAACATCGTAATGACCGTTTTCATGTAGGATCGCCAATTGTTTTTCGCCTTCGCCAAACGCAAAACATGCGTACGCGCGATCTACATCTACCACGATGATTCGATATTTTAAAAATAGGGAGGGGGCGAGGGAAAACCGAGTTAGTTCGTCCATTCCACAGAGACCGGGTTCCACGTGGGCTTCTGTATGTAAAGCGATCGCTTCATCGCTCTGGATGGTCAAACCTCGTTGGAAACTTCGCCATTTAGGATGGTTGTCCACGTGAGCTTTCGCTGTGACGATGGCGCGAGCACAACACAAATTCTGTTCATTCCTTGGGATCTTTACGATACATTTTTTCTTCAATCGAAACTTGGTTGAGGCTTGGTGACCGGGCTTATAATCTCTACCATTTCCCCCACCCTGTGGACTGGCGCGCACATGAACAAATTCTAATTGAAAGGTATCGTTTAGTTCAAATTGTTCATTGGAGTTTAGCATTCGACTCATTACATTCATGAATTCGTCGACCCGCCTAATATCATTTCGCCATTCTCCTGCTTGAAATCGCGCGCTGTGAAAATTGTTATCGAGCCGATTGGAACTTAAACGAAAAAAGATACGGTCGCGATCATCAATATCAGGATTATTGAGTAAGCTTTCCATTGCCCTGCGTAATCCGTGGATCAGTGCATGCGTTAAATTCTGCCCTTGTAATATTGGCCCAATCTGCTGGACTCTAGTTTCAAAGATGCGTTCATGAACTCCCATTCTTTTCGACTGACGTTCTACTACGGGCTCAAGGGTGAATTCTATGCGACCAGATTCCTGAGGCGATTGTAAAACCCCAGCGCCGTGTTGCTGACTCTTAAGCGAGGATGATGTTTCGGGGAGATTTCTTAACTCTCTGTCAACATCTTCAGCCAATTCACGCAACAACTCAACCACGTCCTGCACGTTTTGTTCTAAAAAACAAAATCAATAACAGTTCTATTAACTAACCGAAAAATAAGTTAGTAGGTAAAAAACTAGGAAAAAAAACTAATCGAAAAAATTGTTGCGATTAAATCTCGAACCAACGACATCTGAATTCCCCGCGATGTAAGCATTACAACACTAGAGAAAAAACAAGACAATTGCGACAAAAATCAGTTCTAATATTTGCGTAACAAATCCGAGTTCTCTGCACATTTCACGGAAAGTACTCGTTTGTAAAATTATTACAAATCCAAAATCTCTGCGCAACGATAAACCTATACTCTCATCTTCATGGAAAGTACCCGCATGTAAAATATCACGCTTCAAGAAAGCAATGCAAATCATGTTTTTTTTACGCATTTCAGTTACCTTCTTCAAATTGTTCCAGCGCTTGCACGAGCTGACTATCAAGCGAGGATGATGTTTCGGGGAGATTTCTTAACTCTCTGTCAACATTTTCTGCCATTTCACGCAACAACTCAACTGCATCTTGTACGTTTTGTTCTGAAAAACAAGATCAATAACAGTTGTTGTAACTAAACGAAAAAAAAAATTTTAGTAGGAAAAAACTAGGAAAAAAAATAATCGAAAAAATTGTTGCGATTAAATCTCGAACCATCGACATCTGAGTTCCCCGCGATGTAAACATTACAAAAAAAAAAAAAGCAATCATGTTTTTTTTTGTTTTTTTTTACGCATTTCAGTTACCTTCTTCAAATTGTTCCAGCGCTTGCACGAGCATCAAATCATCTTCGAATTCGTCATAAACTTGATTCAGGGCGCTGTCCGTCAATTCTTCAATCCATGGCCTATTCTCCATTTTTTTGTACGTCCTCGCTTATCTTTTTCTGGTTTCACTCAATGAGTTGGAAATAGAAGTGGTTTGTGTGGGACCGTCTTTCGCTTTTATATGGTTCTGGATTATACCACTATATTTTATTGGTTGAATTACTAGAAAAGATTACTACACAACACGCTTTTAATGTTTTTTTTTACTTCCCACAGAGATTATCCTGTAAGGATAAGAAAAATCTTTTGATGGTATTGTCCAATTATCCGTAAAGATTAAGAGATAAAAACAACGAATCAATATTAGTTAAACCATAAGTTTGCTTGAAACCCATTGATTATTGACTTTTATAGAATTGTTGGCTCCTAAAGGAGCCGTTTTTAAAAAAGGTTTCTGCTTCAAGAGCAAGGATACGCAGTGATGATGTCCCAACGCCCAGATGTTTTAACCATGACGATTTCCACTTGATTGGTATCACATCCGCCTAAAGATTTTCCAACACTGTACCCTATATTTACATATCGAACTTTAAAGACCCTACCATTTTTGGGCAATATGTAAACATAAGGAACAGTTTGCTCCTCTTTAGGCGGATAGTACAATCTGCTGTTTTCTTCCCGCTTTCTTCTCTCCAGCTCCGTGATGGTATCGAGAATTAAATGGGAAACATCCACATTATCATAAAATTGGGAAGCTCTCACAGCCTTTTTGATATGTCTCTCTATGATGTGGTTCACAGCCTTCTCCGACAAGATAAGCGTTTCTGTTTCGATCACTCTCATCATGGTTTTGGAACATGGTGATCAGTTTTTTCAAGACTATTTATAATAGCACATGATATAGGGGGTATGTTGGAAAATTAAAAAAACGATTTAACCGATCTACCTTTGCGGCATAAAAAATTTCTTTAAACAAACCCTTTGCCGACATAAAAAATGCTCTCTACAACTCCTTTAAGAGGTTTCGATGTAAATAAAAGCGGCAATCCTGCTTTTAGGTAGTTACGCCTCTCTGAAGGAATAATAGCGCAAAACAGCGCCTTTTCAAACAAAACTCATCTCATACACAATAGCACTATTTTCTTAATTGCGATCAAAGCGGAGGCAAGGAAAAAAAGAAGCGTTTGAAATGCGGTTTTTTTTTCCAGTTCGAAACGTCTGCATAGGTACAAGAGAGCCTTTTTTCTAAAAGATGTGAAACATTAGGGCTGATCTACTTTTTTGCGGCATAAAAAAATCCCTTTTTTAAAAAACCCTTTGCCGACATAAAAAATGCTCTCTACAACTCCTTAGAGGTTTCGATGTAAATAAAAGCGGCAATCCTGCTTTTTAGGACGTTACGCTTCTCTGAAGAAATAATAGCGCAAAACAGCGCCTTTTCAACCAAAGCTCACCTCATTCACAATAACACTATTTTCTTCATTGCGATCAAAGCGGAGGCAAGGAAAAAAGAAGCGTTTGAAATGCGTTTTTTTTTTTTTCTAGTTCGAAACGTCTGCATAGGTACAGGAGAGCCTTTTTTTCTAAAAGATGTGAAACATTAGCAGGCTTTGAAGAGCCTTTAATTTTGTCCAGATTTGCTATCAACCACACGTTTGGTCTTAAAATTAGTGAAGAAGTAAACTGGTTTCATATAATCCAAAAATCGCCCGTAACGTTTCAAACATGCCCTGTCTTGATCGTACTTCATACAAAAACAACATTGTATTGGAAATGTGAAACGACTTTCAACCGATATTCTACATCTGTCTTTACCTTCAAAAGGCGGTACTGCGGTAAAAGCAAAGGAAAGGTAATTAGTTTATAAAACAATGAATTGCAGTCTGTATTCACAATAACAAAAATTTTCGCGGAATCTGTCCCGGTACATTAGTAAATTCAGAGAGCCCATGAAGCAATACACGACTTGCATTTTTTTCCCAACGTTACGCGTCGGTGATCAAGAGCGCGTCAACGCAATCATTTAGTTCAAGGAACGAACAGAGTAGAACGGTTGCGCTTTGCAAACATCTCAAGACAGTAAACAGATTGAAGCTATGAACCAGAAAAGAAGTTATTGCACGAAAGAATTCCAGCCACGCAAGATCAGCAAACATGTTTTTGCAGAAAGGTAGGTCTTGTTTTCGTACATTGCGCTATGATCTTACAAACAAATTTTTAAACTATCTAAGTTGGTAATGTTAAGGGTTTATTCCGAAGATGATAAAAAACGTTTTCATTTTTCGCAAAATGATTTAACTGAGAGACTCTTACAAACACATTTGGTGGTGTTTAAGGGTTTAATTTTCATGTTTCTTTGCTGATTGATTTTCTTTTTATAGCAGACTGGCGACTGAGGGACGAAAGGACAGAATTACAGAAAAGGAAAGAGTGAGATCGTACCTCTTCGACGCAGCGCAAGAACGTTTGGCTCAAATACGTGCGAATCGCGCAAAAGCAGAATCCCGCGATAGGGAATCAAGAGAACGATCAAAAATGATTGATAATATAATAAGAGAAGTCATCTCTTCATGTACCATAGATCCGTTTCGGGAATTGGACAAGTTCGCCGCTTCTTTAAGGCGTGAAGTTGACGATGCAAATGACTTTTTTCCAGTAGATTTTTATGTAAGTGAAACGAATCGCGGAAGTAAATCTTTGTAGTATACAAAGAGGTTTTTGCAAGTTGTAGTTTATTGCATCCGCGATGATGTTAATGGTTCACTCTTTTAAAAGGAGAGATCATTTTTCTCTCGATTTGTAAATATAAATATTCGTTGTGAAGTGATTGGTTTGTTTTTTTCCTAAGTCTTGTCTTTGGTTTGCCGCGCGCTAGTCACATACCGATAAAAATGATATGCATACACAGTATGCAACTTGCCCCTAAATTATGATGCCCCAACTTGTCCCAACTTGAACGTTAGGGTTACAACCGACATTGCGTCATGCTTACGAAACATTTATTTTAGGGTTACGCGCGTGTTTTTGTTTCACGCGTTAGGGTTATGCAAGGGTTACAACCGTTATTGCATCATGCCCCAACTTGCCCCTAATTTATGCACGCCCCCTTCTTTCACGTGTTAGGGTTAAAACCGACACATTGCGTCATGCCCCAACATGCCCCTAATTTATGCACGCCCCCTTCTTTTGTCTTTTGATTGATGACGTCATTTGATGACTACCTGTCAAATCTGGTCTGAATAATCGCATACAACTACTCATCAGTTCTTCCAGTCGGCATATCATATATTTCTAGTATTTTACCAGTTTTTGGGTCATACTTCAGTTGATTTTCCAAATCATTATAAGGTCCTGTGTAATGATGCCCAGGAAGCGTCCATCCGCTTTTTGGTTTCGGTAATTTACCAATAGCTTTGTGAATATCAAGAGCACCACCATCAAGATCTTTTCTATTTGTTGTGTATTTTTTATTTGGTCTTATTTTTGTTGACAATTGATTTAAAGCTTGTGATCCAACATTTTGAATTGCTGGATTGAGTTTATCTAAAGCATAATCATTGCTTTTCTTCTGTAACTTTGGATTTCGTAGCATTTCTGATGTGTAATATCTAGCCATTTCAACTGCTTTTTTACCAAGATAAGGTACTCCTTTTGTTAAAAATAATTCTGCTGCTGTATCACCAACATCACTTAATATGCCCGCCCCTTCAGACGGGCTTATCCGTTTCCCATGGTTGATTTAACAAATTTTGTCTTTTTTTCGCCACATTCAGCACAAGTACATTTCATCATAGTTCGACCATTTTTTGTCTTTTTATATGTTTCACGTCCTGGTGCACATTCAGTGACTTTCTTCTGTTTCACACAATATGATTTCATATATATATATAAGTTAGATATTTCTAAAATAACTTTCAATAAATTTTTCATTGTATCATGTATGTCAAGCACTTGTAGTAAATCGTAATACGAATTTCCCTTATTCATTTCATTCAGAAAGAATAAACAGAAATACCCACAAGTTGTTGTTTGTATGTTTTGTATCTGATTGTTTTGATGTAACAAAGTCAGATTTTTCTTTTTGGCATGATTTACAATCTCTTGAAAAGGTGGCATACCAAACGAATCAAAATAATTTATTACATTATCCTTAACATATGTTGCAACCCAATGACTTCCGCTCATATAAGCTGGTTCCAGATTGTAGATGAATAACGCCTGTTTATGGTTATGTGGAACATTTTCATCTCTTGACAGTACATCATTGATCGGTATATTCAAATATTTACACCATTTTATTAGATCGTGATTGGACATAGGTGTGTTTTTGTGAAATTTTGGTTTCACAATATGTCTCCTATGATTGGAATGTTTCGAAAAGGCGAGTTTTTTCCCAATAGTAACACTTTTCCCGCCTTTTTTTTGGTCGAGGATGTTTTTTTTTACCATTACCAGTCACATATGGCGGATAACTATAAAATGGAGGGGGCATTCCCATTCTAGGTGCTCCTGTACCATTTTTCAACCAAGGTGGTATACCTATCCTCGGTGCTCCTTTTCCAGTCATCTTTTTTATGGCTTCAATAGCTAGTGGAATACCGATGCTAGCTAACAGAATGCCTAAAAATCCACTTGATTGTGTTTTGGTCGGTTTTATACGACCACCTGAACCCGATTGAAGGCCATTTAATATATCCTGTTTTTGTTTCGTCGATAAAAGGTGTTTATATTCTATCAGCTTTTCAATTTTGTCTTGTGGCACGAGAAAACCACCGGTCTGTACTCCTTTCCCAGAGATTGCTTTAACCAATTGAGAAGCACCTTCGCTCGCTAGTCCTCCCAAAGCACATGGTCCAAGCGTTTTTGAAATTGTTGGTGCGAATGAACTTCCAAGTGTTAATACGGTGCTCAAAAGACTTCCACCAACTTGTTTCCTGATATTCGTTTTGGCTAATTTGATGTCCATTCCTTTGTTCAATTTGCGATTTTTTTGTAATCTTTTTTTACCATTGCTGGAACATAAAGAGTGTCGTTTCCATTGAGAGAATCATTTGTTAGTCTTAGAACAATTGTTTCCTTTTTATGGTAAGCATTACTCAGATTCTTTTTTTGATTATCTGAAAGTCTTACGTTGATTTCATGAAGTTCAGTCATATGTTCTATAATTCCAGTTACAAAACATATACAAATAAATAGGAGTTATTGACTTCATTTCATATTACTATTTCAGTTGTGGGCTTATACTATAACCAGTTCATTTCCGACTTTGTCAATGACCACTGTTTCTTCATATAAAACGATAGCATGTACGTTGAAAGGACTGTCGCCAGCACCATTAGCATTGAGTTTATACCTAAAAATCAACTGTTTGGGATCTCTTGTGACTTTCTCTGACAGATCAAAATAAATCAGAGGATATAGAGAGTTGTAATTCGCTAGGTTGAGTTGTGTGCCAGTGTTGTAATCTTTTTCCTCATTGCATAAGACATTAAATCGTTGAAGATTCTTACTTTACTTTCAGAATCATATTCAGCTTCGGGATAAAAGACACCATTACCATATTCTAGACGACATGTTGTCAAATAACTACCATTCCCACGATCGGCATTTATATTAAATGTATCAAATTCATATGGATTTGTCGCCGAATTTCTTGTTTTAGCTCGCTGTAGGTATACAAAAATTGATTTAACATTGTCAATACTGGAAGAAATCTGGAAGAATCCACTACCATTCCTCGGACTTGACATTTGATACATTTCTCTGAGATAAGTCCATTTATCCTGTTTTAAAAAAGAACCAATGTCATACAGACTGTCCTTTGGTGTCAATTTTGGGACCCATAATAGAAATCTGTCAATGACAACCCTTCCATCATCAACTGCGTCAAGTTTTTGAAGTAGTTCTCTATCATCCGGTAGCTTTAAAGTAAATTCAAGCTGCATTGGTACCAGCATCTTACCCTCCAACTCTTCAAAGAAACTGTAACGATTAAGAGGTATGATTCTATTGACATTAGAATTCCCGGTTGTTAAAAGTCGTCTAGCGTCAAATCCTGCATTCTGATTGGCATTAGCTATCTGATGACTTGTATCCAAGTACCAAAGACTATTTTTGGCTACTGAGCGACTAAAATCGTCACTATATTCGAGGAGGTTTTTGACAAAAACGACCTTGTGTAAATTATCAGTGTCATACACAATTTTACCAGCGCTTTTAATCATCATATGAGAAATCAATGAATGAGATCCATTGATAACTGTTATAGGCTTTACCATCAGACAATTTTTGTTACTTGAAATGGATCTCGAAATAAGCATTGTACCAATCGTAAAAACTCGATCGATCATTGATTGTAAATGTATATCCATTTTTCTCCTGATGTTGACCATTGGCTGGGGCTCTAATTACATCATCAAGTTGGAAACGCACTAACTCATTTCTTTGTAAAAATTCACTTGTTCTAAAAGCCATTTATACTATTATATTATATAATTTTGCTATCATGTCATTTATTTGATTTATTTATTTCCTTTTCTCAAATTTGCCAATTTTTTCATTATTAGGTCTCCTGACTTTTCTGCAACCGTCTTACCCAGACGATCACCTGCATGGGAAACCCCTGATTCTAATGCCTTCTTTGCTATTGGCTTAGCAAATTTCTTGAAAACAGATGATGCCACACTCTTTAACAAACTTAAAAAACTTAGAGCAGTCAAAGTATCAGAATCTCATGGATAAGTTCGAACCAATAAGTGATGAAGCTGGTTATGATGTTATTGAAGCAAGCAATGATAAAATCATTCCTGTAAACGATCTTGATAGTGAAAATCAGAAATTGGTAATATTTGACGATTTTGTATGTGATAGAAACCAAAAGCCATTAGTTGACTATTTTATTCAGGGAAGACATAAAAATTGCAGTGTTATTTATCTCAGTCAATCATATTATAAAACTCCAAAAGATGTCAGATTAAACTGCTCACATTTTGCTATTTATGAATTTCCAAGCAACAACGAAAAATCGCTTATTTGCAGAGAAAACAATGTACCAATAAAATTATACGAAAAAGCAACTGGTGACCCTTACAGCTTCATATATATCGATAAGCCACGGAAATTTACAACAATGAACTTTGATGGAACAATATAACCCATATATATGAGTTACTCAAACGGCAAATTACCTGAAGACACTGTTTCGCATGACAAAATTGTTGAAATAGTAAAAGGATTACCTGGTGTCGGTTTTAAACTTACTGATGATGGTGATTATGATATTCAAAATAAAAAACTGAGAAATGTAGCTTCACCGCAAGCGAATACCGATGCAACCACTAAGAGTTATGTTGATTCAGAGGTTTCAAAGACATTAAAATTGGATGAAAGCAATGCAATGACTGGAGCCCTCAATATGGATAGCAGACGTGTTGAAAATATAGCCCCTGCTCGGCACGGTTTTAGCGACGCTGTTAGCAGTTTACATTTGAATACCTTTTATCTTGATCTGAATACTAACACTGGGAATATTGAAGCACAAAATCCAATTGATATGCAAGATCAAAGAATCAAGGGGGTAGCCGAACCAATACATCATAAAGATGCTACCATAAAATTTTACGTTGACAACTTTATGACTCAAAAGGCTCATAAACCAGAACGGACCAATTATTTAAAAAGAGACGGTTCAACATCTATAACCGGGGATTTCAACTTTGGAGATAATAAAATTACAAGCGTAGGTAACGGTTCACAATCGACTGATGTAGTAAATAAAGGATACATTGATACTGCATTAGCCGCCAAACCAAATGTCAATCAGGTTGTGTTACGAGATGGTACTCAAGAAATGACTGGAAATTTAAATATGTCACAAAAAAAGATTGTCAATCTTGCTGATCCGACAGGTATAAATGATGCCACTGGAAAAGGTTACGTTGATCGATTATTTTTGGATTCACTTCGTTTAGACGGATCCTCTAAAATGACTGGAAATCTTGACATGAATGACAAACAAATAAAAAATGTAAAAAATGCGACACATGATCAAGATGCTATAACTTTGAAGCAAGTGAATGATGCTATTGCTACTGTAAGCACCGATAATAATGAATATACGGACCGAAAAATATTAGAGAGTCATATAAGCACACATACAAATAGAAAAAATGTGTTGAAGTATGCAATGGATGATGGGGAATTTACGGAAGATTTTGGAATACAGGATGTCAATTTAGTCACCTATAATGACTCACCGCATAAAACCAACAAAAAGGCATTTTCCTTAAAGGTTCAAAAAACAAGTGATGGGACCAATCTGTTTAAAGGAAGGTTCGATTTTAATTTGTTTAAAATGATACGCGACGATTTTAGTGACCATTATACTGTTTGTATTGAAACATATTTCGAAAAAGATGGTAGACATGATTCAGAATTTAATTCTTTTAACACAACATTTGAAAAACTGAATATGAATACATTGATAAATCACACACAATAACATTCGATACTGATTACAAATATTACAGAAGTATATTGAATCTTTCTCCAGACGGCACATCTCCATCGATTCAAAGAAGGTTATATGTCAATGTTCAATCTGCTTATGACAACTTGAGTCCTAGTCTATTGCCAATATATGTTTTAATTTATGGCATAAAAGGTGAAGCGAAAAACGATCTCGATTTTACGATATATGATTATGAAAAAGCGTATGAGGTCGCAGACAATAAATTTCAATTGCATGTTCCTATTGATATGAATAACCAAAAAATCACAAATTTAGGAATTGCTGATAGTGATGGTGATGCTGTCGGGAGAAAATATTTGGCAGATCGCATTTTACGATCGTATATCTTTTTCAAAACAAAACATCAAAGCGGACGACTTTGGAACTTAGAAGACAAATATCTTTATAAACACCAAAATTTGCAATTCTCTAAAATTCATATTATCCAATTTTCGATTGAATTTCATGCTGCCCCAACTACTTTTTACCGAATTACAATTACTGCTGAAGGAAGAATTGCTTACTTCGATTTCAATTTCACTGATTGTGAATATAAACAGAACTTTCACAAATGTCACAAACATCAGCATAGGAATCGTATCAAGCGCGGTTAGCACAGGACCAGCTAGTTTCACTGGAGCCATTGAATATGCGCCATTCGAAATTTAAAATTATGTGACATATTGTATATGAAATTATACGCAAAGAACGATGATGGAACCGATTTTATTGATGATGACGGAAACAAAATTGAATACACAGTAGATGAAGAAAAACGATATCATGTCGGATTTATAGCTGATGACAATGGACATGCTGAAATAGACAAAAATCTCATCGTAAAACCAGCTGTGGCTGACAATCATGTTGTTGTGAAATCACAGGTGAGTGATATAGTGAGAGATTCATTTTTGGATCTATGGGTATCAGAATGTCTTAGAATGTACTCAAGTTGCACTTATCAAATGGACAGATCTAACAGCCAAAATGTCAAGATGGATTCCAGTAGAAAGGTGGAAACATTATTCGACAAAAGCAATGAAGAAAGTGATGCAACACAAACTGATTCAGCAAAACGACCCACATTATGCACAAAAGCTGAAAAACATAATGGCAGATATTTCTTGAA
Organism: Montipora capricornis; assembly: GCF_036669925.1. Taxonomy (NCBI): domain Eukaryota; kingdom Metazoa; phylum Cnidaria; class Anthozoa; order Scleractinia; family Acroporidae; genus Montipora; species Montipora capricornis. The sequence goes on along the minus strand of NC_090887.1, from coordinate 25,388,919 downwards.
ATTTGGTGGAACGCAAAAAATGATCAGTCAAGTTAATATAAATAACGATGCTGTTAATGTATCATTGTTTATCGATTAACTTCTAGGAGCTCACCTAATAGTTTTTGGAATAACGGCTTGTTTGGTCACGATAATTCAGGATATGATAAATTTGTTGCTTATAGCGGATCAAATCTTGTGGTATCTGGGGCTAATAATGCAAATAAGTGTGTTTATATTGGTCCTGCTGCTAGTTTGCAAAGTTTCTTGAAACTGGGAGATTACAGTGAGAATGACCTCGGCGAACTTAACAAATGGCACTATTTATCTGTCCACTGGGATAATAAATCATCTGTGAAAACTGAAAAATCAAAAATATACTGGAATAAAATACATATTGGGGATTTTACAGCTGACAATCGAGTGGGAGCAATAACAACCGTTTTTGGAGGTCTGGATGCAAACACAGATATAGCACCTCTCAATGGAAATATAGCTTTTTTCTGTGTTTATCTGGATTTCATTCTAGACGAAAAAACAATACTTGACCATCATACCGTCTTGATGCAGAGGTATAATATAACGTAATATATATGTATATCAATTTATTAAAACATGTAAAATACAATTTCAATGATGCAAAACAAAAACATCCATTTATAGATGACAAATATTAAAATCAGCACTTGTCTATCAATACCTACACTATTTTTATTTTGAAAGAGAAATCACATTGAACAAAGTTCTTAAAATCAATAATGGGGAAATAGGTCTTCTTGGACCAGGTGATGGCTGTCTTACATGGTTATTTGAAAAGATCTTCGGTTGGGTTTCGTATATTAAACAGCCATAGCATACTACATGATGCTTTTGGGAGGTTTTATGATCATTATTCGTTAGGTAGAGGTTATACATATGCTATTCCAGAAAAATACACAACTAGAGTGGTGAAAAGATCTCCATTCTGCGGTCAAACTTCAGGTCTGCTGTATTGTATCTTTAAACGATTAAAAATCTAAACTATATATATGACAGTTCAAAAAAAGAAAATATTTAATTGGAATCATATTTCAAATAAACTTACATTGGATCAAATTGATGAACTCAAATCATACTATCGTGTATATCATCGTAAATGTTGGGCTTATAAGCAGGCTGTAAAACGCTTTAAAAAATTAAAATTACTAGGAAATTCTTTATCTGTGGTATTTGCTTCATCGGGTTTAGCTTCTTCTATAGTCACAGGGGGAGCATCTCTAGTTGCTATTAGTACGGTAGCAATTCTGATTCAAGGATGGATGTCACATCAAAACTTAGACCTAAAAATACAAAATTGTACATACGCTCATCAAAGTTATCAGCATCTATTAAATTCAATAAAAGACATGCTGAGAGTTGGTGATTTTCAAGAATCAATATATTTAACTATGAATAATGTTGATGATGTTGTTACAGATCTGAGTCCTATCGTTGATCGATTCTATTTAAAATATGACAAAAAATTCACTCCCGAATAATGGCTATGATTTTGTCTGAAATCAATAAAAGTATTTCTTTCCAATATTGATCATACTTTTCAATAGTCCTTTTTGATTTAGTCGTCTTAATCTTTTCATGGGGAAGATCAAGCATTTTGAATATCTTTTGCAAAATAAAGTTAATATTTATCATACGCTTTCTATCATCAACGTTGACATGCCTGATAACCTTTCCAATTTCTTCAAAAATCTTCATTATTTTGTTTTTGTGTTTGACTGTAATCTGGAAATTATTTTTCACAGCTATATTATTTATTATGTTTTCTATATGATATTTTCTTACATACACTGATTTACGTCGAAATTTATGTTTATTCTGATGAAATTCGATAAATTCTATAAGTGGTTTATAGCCATTAACTGTCCCACATTTTTTACAAACTAGCATATTGTTATCATTCACTATATCAGGTTGACTGCAGCATTGCTCAATTTCTTTCGTATGTTTACCTATTTGTTTATTGCAAAATGGACAAATTACTTCTTCCATATTGACAAATTCATCATGTATTTCTTTACAACTCATTATACTATTATCATTATACTATTATTCTTATACTATTATCATTATACTATTATATGAGATATTAATTTTATACAACAAAAATATATAGATTTCCAAAATACATAATCAAAAATACATAATCAAAAATACGAGATCAAAAATTGGAAACCATTATATGGAAAGTAGTATGGAGTTGGGTTTGGTAACAGATCAAAAAATGATCTGGTACCCCCAACTCCTATACTACTAAAGCTTCCACAATCATAGCATTTTGACCAAACGTTTAGAACTTGTAATGCAATCTGACAGCCGTTTGTGAGTCCCCAGTCGAAAGTTTTTAATAAGTCTTTGCGCTCTTTAAGCCGTGTATGTAGCTGAGTAGTTCATTTTCTCACTGCCACTCAAGGATATTTTGCTTTCTTTCTTTTGGGCGGTGATTGGGACGTTCGAAGCTCCCTTCTTTCCCAGATAGACGCATGCACTTCATTATAAATCTTTGGAGAATCGCAATCTTCTCCATTTGGAATCATGTTGTTCGCAGTTCCTGTGATGTTGTCATTATCGAAGTGCTGTCACAGAGGAATGGATAATTACAATTCAGGAGCATTATGGTTGAGGAGAAGGACAACAAACCTGTTGCTGTCATCGAAGGATTTTTTGAATTGGAAAAAGGCGAAGTCTACTCTAAATAGGGAGTTTATGGACATAAAGCGTCATGAATATCGACAAGAACAGGAAAATACGAGTTGCACACAGGACCTTTGTGCACAAAACAGTGGGGAATGTGGAGAAAATTTTGACAGAAAACGTGGGAGATTTAACGTCGTTCAGGGAAAAGTTCACGGCTCTGAAAGCCTTGTTGACCAAAAAATTGGAAACGTCCAAAAAGCTGGATGAAGCAATATTAAAGCTAACCAAACCAAAGGAACTGGAGAAATAAATGGAATATTCTGCTGAGTTTTGTGTGCACGTTTACAGTATTTTATCGAAAATCGATTTGAGTTTGGAGAAAGGGAAACATGGCGAACACACACAGGCCCATGCGACAAATCAGGAAAATATTAGTACCAAAAATACCGAAAGCGGGAGAATGGCATGGTTTCTGGGACACATTTCAATCTGCTGTCGATGGAAATACTGGCATCTCGGCCATTTAAAAATTCACCTATCTGAAGAGTTGTGTAACGAGCAATGCTGAATCCGCAATTACTGGACTGCCTCTGACCGCAGACAATTATAAAGAAGCCATTGACATTCTTAAGGACCGATTTGGTAAACCGCAGTTGCTGATATCAAATTATATGGATGCCTTATTGAAACTTCCATCCGTCAATTCAGTGCATGAAACAAAGAAATTACGCGGTGAATTGTTTGACAAGATTGAAATCAACATTCGAGGTTTGAATGCATTAGGAGTTGAACCACGGTCCTTTGGGAATTTATTAGTCCCAGTCGTGATGGAAACAATCCCCTCAGAGTTACGATTGGTTGTAAGCCGTAAGTTTGGCAGTGAGGAATCATGCAATCTTGATACCTTGTTGAGTGCACTGAAAACTGAGTTGGAAGCCAGGGAAAGATTTACTGCAATGAAAACAAGTGGTCCAAATGCCAGTACACCCAGGTTTGAACAGTACAGAGCAAGAAGCAAACAACTCCATTCTGCCTCTGCCCTTTATACAGGCAGTGAGGAATTTACTCAACAATGTGTTTTTTGCAAGAAGAATCACAAATCCATTAACTGCATGACCATCACTGAACCGAAAGCTAGGAGAACAATACTGAGACAAAATGTCAAGTGTTTTGTGTGGCTAAAGGGTGTCCATATCTCCACAAATTGTCCGTCAAAGGCGAAATGCTTTAACTGTATGTGAAGGTAGATGTGGTTTAATTTGATTTTTGGTTTAAATTTTCTCAAACCCGTTTATTTCTTTCAAACCAGTTTGTTTTGTTTTATTCAAACCAGTTCAAATATTGAACAGGGGTGCAGGGATGGCGCAGTGTTGAGAGCACTCGCCTCTCACCAATGTGGTTTAGAAGTGCCTTTGAATGATTAGCTTCAAACAGAAAGTGTGGATCATGGTCACGATAGTGCGTTTAGGCCTAAGGACTGCGTCAGTTTGAGTTTAAGGTTATCAATATGAAATTGAAGTTTGTTTTCAGAAGGTTAGGGTTAGGGTTAAGGCTGACACTCTGCATTCCATTCCAGGTTTACAGATACTATGCGAGTCACCTGCGAGGCTTGCAAAGGATCACACGAAAAACATAAATGTCCTGTCTTCTTGGCTAAGAATGTAAATTGGTGTCGACGATTGTCCAGGTTTAATGCGCTTTCCTATCGTTGTCTCTCTCCTTCTTATTTACAAAGGAAGTTCCCTCATTAGGGATGGTTGCACTGGAAGGACTGTGCTCACCCATTAAATCACCACCCCCTACTACACTTGGTTGCTCCAATCAGGAGCCAAGTTTACCAAGAGAAAGAAAATAGTCGTCAGCGTTCATCACCAAGTACCAGCCAACGAGTACATAACGCGTCTGTTACTGATTCCGATAGGGGATTTGTTTTACTCAAGGTATTAGTCCGGGTTGTTTCTGAGAGTGGTTTGGCCCTGAGTACCTATGGTTTCTTAGACACAGCTGCTGTCAGTTCCATGATAAACCCCCGCATTGCTGCGAAATGGAGGCGACAAGGGGTCCCTGATAGAGTCAGTCTGAACACTGTACGTTACTCATACGAGTCACGACTGTGATCTATACCAGGTGAAATTCCACATCACATCAACACGTCAACCATGTCAACCATGCTCTTCAAATTGAAGATTTGAATGTGTCCAATCGCTACTGCTCTAATCAAGTAGACTTGTCTGAATGGCCACACCTGAAAGATGTGAAGCTGCCTAACCCCCCAGTAGATGTGAGTGAAGTGTCTGTCCTTATTGGTCAAGCCGTTCCACAAACTGATATCATCTTCGACTATTGCTGGCGCAATGATCCGCAGAACGAGCCGTATGTGCTGTGCCGGCCCAGTCAATAAGAGAGACGATATGTCTTAGCCAGTCGCCCCCTCAGTCTTTGAATTTGCCTTTGAAGAGAGTCAGTCAGCTGTTTATCTGCACAAACAGGTAGAGACGTTTAAGGTTTGTGAGTGGCACGGATTCATTAACACTGCTGATAGTAGCAAGAGCACTGAAGGTAAAAGAGTACTGGAGATTCTGAGCAGTATAAGTAAGATTGAGGATGGAAGATACGTAGTAGGTCTTTTGTGGCGGAATGAAGATCCGATAGTGCCAAATAACAGGTCACAAGCTGAAAAGAGACTACAACAGTTGAAGAAGCGGTTCCTGCCTGAGCCAACGTTTGGCAGTCAGTTTGAAGCAGTAACGAATCACTACATTAAAAAAGAATATGCTGTCAAGTTGTCTGGGAAAGGAACAGACTCTACGTCCGACGACACTTGGTACCTTCCGCACCATGGTGTACTAAATCCAAACAAATCCAAAGTTAGAGTTGTATACAATGCAGATGCAGTTTGAGAAGGCACGTCACTCAACAAGGAACTTCTGCAGGCACCACAACTGAACAAGCTCAGGATATGCGCGCTAATAAATAAAGTTATTGTTATTAATTTACTTATTGGCATTCTGCTCCTGTTAAGGAAAGACGAAATTACTCTTGCATCTGACATTGAAAGCATGTTTTGCAGAGTTGGTTGTGTGAAACGAAACATATATACTTTGCACTTTCTGCAGTGGTAGAGTGATGGACTGAATGAATCTTCAAGTGACCATAAAATTAAAGTCCGTTTATTCGAAAATGCAGATTCCTCCTGCATCGCTACTTGGGCCCTGCCAAGAACAGCCACTGATAATGAGCCTAAATTTCAAAATGATGTTTGAGATATTGTCCGAAATAATTTCTACGTTGGCGACTGCCTTTTCTCAGTCCCTACCACATGAAGAGAGGAAATTTCCGACTGACCAAGTTCACTTCCAACGACTTGAAAGTCTTGGAGGCTATACCAGCTGAAGAAAAAACAAGGACAAGCTATCCCTTGAACGGACATTGGGTCTACATTGGGACACTGAGACAGCAACACTAGCTTCAAAAGTGTCAACTTCCCATGGTGAGGCTAATAGCCACACGAGACAAGATTGCTTCATTAAGGTGAGTTCTACATGTGATTTGCTTGGTTCCGTTTGTCCTGTTCTACTTCCCGCTAAGAGGTTGATGCAAAGCACCTGGCAACTGAAGCTTGATTGGGATGATTCATTACCCGTAGGCTTGCTGGAGGGCTGGACAAGGCGGAAAGAAGAACCATTGCTTCTTAACCATTTACGTCTTCCTCGGTGCTATTTAAGTGGAGGTTTTTCCTTGATGCATCTTTTGAACTTCACCACTTTGATGATGCCTCTGAATATGGTTATGGAACAGTGTCTAATTTGAGGTAGGAGTCTGGTGACGGAGCTGGTGAATCCACTTTCATCATGGCAAAGAGTCGCTGTAAAAATGTAAATGCTTTGTTTATAATGGAAGTACACTTGGCTATCAAACTAGTTTAGAGGCACCCCACTTATAATAACCCGAAGGAAACAATTCAAACTTAACAGGAACAGTACATTTCTGTGCTAAGATCGGAATTGCAAGCTGCTACGATCGCAGCCCATGCTCATCGCCTCTTCTCAAGAGAAATTAATTTGGAGATCTCTGCCTCCTTTTTCTGGACAGACTCTAAGGTCACATTCCAGTATGTAAAGGTTGAGTCTTGAAGGTTTAATACCTACGTGGCCAACAGAGTCTGCGAAATTCGAAGTATATCCCAACCCAATCAATGGAGATACTGTCAAAGTTCCCTCAAACCAGCTGATGATGCCTTTCGTGGCTTAACAGTGCATTAGTTGTTGATATCCGAAAGATGGTTCAGTGGTCCAGCGTTCCTGTTGAACCCTAAAGAAGAATGGCTCAATACTGACATTGATACCTTATCAGACAGCAACCCAGGAATCAAGAATGAGAAGCCCATATTTGTGGCCACGGGACCAGAGAAGTTACAAGAGATACTCACAAGATACTCATGGTGGACACTTCTGATGATAATTGCCCGGTTGTTTAAGTTTAACGAGTGCCTAAGATGTCGCAAAAAGAGATGACAAGTTAGAACTCTCCAAACACCTGGCAGTGGAAGATTTGAAGCTTTCAACTGTTGCCATTGCGCAATTAGCCCAGAGCGAGGTGTTCTCTGAAGAGGTGAAGAATTTTGAGAAATGAGGAAGTGTGAAACGCTCAAGAAAGTTAGTGAAGCTTCGATCGATACTGGATAATGGCTTGGTGAGAGTGGGTGGACGCATTGGTGACTCTCCAGTCACATCTGATCCAAGGTTCCCAATGATTGTTCCACCTAATCAACCAGTTACCCAGCTTCTGATTGCATCATAGCATTAGAAAATAGGACATGCAGGTAAAAGTTACATTCTTGCTCAGCTGAGAGAGAAGGTTTGGATTCCAAAATTAAGGTTCTTAGTTGCTAAGATCTTGAAATCTTGTCTAAACTGCAAGAGGCAAAGAGCAGCCAGGATAGAACAGATATTGGCGGACTTACCAACATTCCGCACAACAGCCTTTGAACCCATTTTAACGCAACTGGAGTCGACCTTTTTGGCCCTTTGAACGCACACAGAGGAAGAGCAGTCGTTAAAAGAGGAGGCTTCGTGTTCACTTGTCTAAACTCTCAGGCCTCCTCCTTGCAAACGGATTGTTTCATTGACATTCTAAGGAGATTCGTCAGTAGACGAGGCACACATAAGACTATTCATTCCGACAATGGCAACAATTTTATTTGGGCAGCAAGGGAAATTAAAGAGGCCATCGATGAACTGAATAAGAAACAATTCCAAGAAGGATGTCAGTGGCTTTTCCATCTAATCAAGGCCTCACATGCTAGAGCGGTCTGGGAGAGGCTAATCCGAAGCACTCGAACAGCTTTGCGAGCGATACATTGGAAACAGCTTAGTGGATTAGGAAGTCTTGGTTACTGTCGTTACTGAAGTTGAAGCTAATTTTAATTCTCAACCTCTTTGTACTGCCTCTGATGACCCCGATGATCAGGAACCGTTGAAACCC
>NC_090887.1:25335783-25378283 GCF_036669925.1 Montipora capricornis | reverse complement strand
AGGCTGGGATCGAAAATTATGCTACTAGAACATTAGATTTACCTTCTCACATTGGCCTTCTGAGTACCAACACCCCTAATTAATTAATTAATTAATTAATTAATTAATTAATTAATTAATTAATTAATTACTTAATTAATTAAAGCGTAATCGATAAACATGGACTCTAGATGACTATAACGATGACATGAAAGCATAATACAACATTTGGAGACGCAAAAACCCGACCAAACAGCCATACCTTATGATGTAAGCAAACTAACTAATATAAGAAGAGACGTCATTAAAGGTAAACGCCTCAGAGTTGCTAAACTCGAAGGCATTAAATTAAGACAAACATCATTCAGACAAGCACATCATCTTCCCTTAGTGATGAGCAGACCCAGAGTACTTGTGCCAAGGAAACTGAGACTCCGTCTGAAAGATCTGAAAAAGCAGTGGACCCACAAAATACTGAAACAATAGATTTGGGAGAGAAGGTCCCAGAAATGAAAGCTGGCATATTAAGAAAATAACAAAACAAATTGTGAAGGAACGAGAAATGGCTGAAAGACCCATCTTGCAAAAGATAAAGAAAGATCGCCGTGTTTACGAGAAACTCGCAACTGCCAATTTAGCTACCTATCTATAACATTTCTCAAATTTCAATTGTTTCCTTTTTCCAATCGAGTGTTCTATTTCCTCAGAAAAATGTCGGTATTCGATTTTGTTCTACAAAGTGATCTTTTAGTCGCTTTTTGGCCTTTCTTTTTAACTAACGATGTGTTTGAGCAAATTTTGTTTTTCAGAGGCGTTCCTTTTCTTGATTCTGGAACGGTCTCCTCTTGAAAAGGGAGAACAGGTTGTTCCTGTTTTTGTGTTCCTTTTGATGAAATCGGAAGGAGCTTTCCTACTACTTGGGAACAAAACTGTCCTTTTTTGCTAAAAGAGGAACCAATTGTTCCGAGTTCCGAATCCCGAGCGGAACAAAGTGGTCCTTAATGGATTATTTGGGAACTATTGCTCCTAAAAATGTGTTCCTTTTGATAACATGGGAACGTGCTTTTATAAAGATACGGAACAAAATGGTTCTTTATTGCTAAAAGGGGAACCAATTGTTCCGAGTTCCGAATCCCGAGCGGAACAAATTGGACCTTAATGGATGATTTGGGAACTATTGTTTTTAAAAATGTGTTCCTTTCTATCACATGGGAACCACTTGTTCCGAGTTCCGAATCCCGAGCGGAACAAATTGGACCTTAATGGATGATTTGAGAACTATTGTTCCTAAAAATGTGTTCCTTTTGATAACATGGGAACGTGTTTTTATAAAAATACGGAACAAAATGGTCCTTTAGTGTTAAAGTGGAACCAATTGTTCCGAGTTCCGAATCACGAGCGGAACAAATTGGTCCTTTATCTGTGATTTAAAATCAAATTGTACCAATAACGCGCTAATCCTTTGTCATTATTTGATGAGCATTTGTTCCTACTCATGAGTTGCCTAAAGGCTTTATCGTTTCGTTTTGCGACAAGAGGAACGTCTATTCTACATTGCGTATTTTCCAGCGCTTCACTTTTAATGCTCATTTTCTGTCCTTTTCTCAGCTGTTCCTAAGGAATAATTGTTCCCATTTTAGCTTTTACCGTTGGATCGCGTTTACAACCTTAATAATATGTATTTAATAGTAATGCGTGCCATGAAGGAGTACCTGCAATGACAATAATCCAAAGCATTTTACGAATAGCGATTTATGGGCGCTTTGCGTGAAATTCAAATATGCACAACACTTCTCTTGCTGGTTCCGATTGGTTAGTTCCGTTGTTATTCTATCGGCCTTTGTTGAATGAGACAAACAGAAGCGCTCTTTTAAATGCATTCATTTCCTCTCACTAAGAAAAAACGAGTAAAGCAAACAAGATTGAGTGGTCTAATATCGATGACGCATTGCCTAAATCAAAACGTCTTCACCTAGAAAAAGACGATGTCGACAGCTTGTACCATTGCCCGATCCAACTGTGCGAACATGAAGGATTCAAAGCAAATGCGGGAGTAGGAAACATGTCAACAACAAGCATAGTTGGTTCTTTCTATTTCGACGAAAAACCCCGCACAAAATCTTCAAAAGTGCGAACGAAATCGTGCGCCTCGAGTTCAGTTGGTGATGATGTATCGTCTACGCATTCAAAACCCAGCGCTAGATCAATGCCGTCGTTCTCATCTTCCAGTCAAATTGGCGAGCAATTTACGACTTGGCTTGCTGGAAGTGGTGGCGGTTACAAGAAAGATCGTCCCGCTCAGCAGATTGTCAATAGATGCTTGAAATTTCTCACGTTTTGCTGCGAAGTATTGGATTTTAGCCTGTGCTCTCCAAGCCTGTTGTTTAAGTTTATTGATTATTTACAAGGGGAGTGCAAACTTGGACATGGCGGGAGATTGGGTTACATAGAAGGCCATTTCAGAGTTGATCGACTTCAGAAAAGTCACCGGTGCATCGGAAAGAGTTCTTAGAAAATTATCTGCCACGGAATTGTACATCAAAAGAGCGCGCAAGACAGTGGCGAAGATGATGAGATTGCAATGGACGCAAGATCTCGATGTCGAATCATGAGAGGCCTGGGGCCACTGGGAAAGCATGGAAGAGCTGTTAGAAGTCGTGTCTTTTCACTTGCCTCGCTACTGGGCCACTGGGCAAGCATGGAATAGCTGTTAGAAGTCGTGTCTTTTCACATGCCTTGCTACGAACAAACCGTGAAAACGTGTCAAAATGACCCCGGGCAAGTGAATCCCTCTAACCTGACATTTGCAACAAAATTTTTGTCCACCTACTTGTTCATCAAGGTGAAAGGATCACGTCCCATGACTTATCAATATCTGACAGTTGAAATGGTAAAGGCAGCGAAGGCAAACGGCGGTTTCATCGATCAGAAAACCTTTAAGACTGCGGGAAAATACGGGTTTGACTCTGTCATTTTGAGAGATACAAGCATGCAAATACTCGACGGCTACGTTAATTTCGTGAGGCCTTTGCTCAAACCCCGGTACGACTTAGTTTTGGTCACCAAAACCGGAAGCCAACACATCTTGGATGATACAGTGAGGGAACCAATATCACCCTTGATTTACTACCTTTCCAACAGTGAGTTTACAGTTTGCAACACATCCTCCCTAACTTATCCTTCATTACCCTCCCCTACCCTACATGCTTGTTTTAATATGAAAAGCTTTTTCCTGATTAGCTCACCGGGGTCAATTTTGGTCATGATGCGGGCACAAAGCATCTTGGCCGATAGTCAAATTCTGTCAAATGCGTGAGATCCGATGTTTAATCCCATGAAAGTTGACGATGCGCATTTGGCATCATTCTTTTTGTTTTGGCGGATTTCCCGAAAATTCCGGATATTGACCGGATATTGAGAGCCTTACCCGGTTCTTTTCAGTTTAATAGTCCAGTACTTTTCGGTTTGATAGTTATTGATATTCTTGTTACCATTCTCTCTCAAGCTATAACTGGAGAGGAACCAAGAAACAGGGGAAACGATCTATCTATCTTTAAAAAAAAAAGGAAAGATGATCAAACATCACGAAAAGAGAACAAATTTTTAAAAAACGCTACAAAATTTAAAAAAATGTAGATACACCACCTGCTAAAGAAATACTGAAAAAACAATTTAAGCGAAAGCACAAAGCTTCGTAATCCAGAAATTACAGAAAGAGGGGGGTCCCCACACGCCCTCTATCCGAGAAATTCACGTTATTGACGAATATCTATGAAGGCAAAATGTATTTGTAATACAAAAAGCTCTGAAACTGAACTAATTATTATATAAAGTAAAAAAGCCTGATGTACACTGTGCCACGTAAAAGTGGGTTGGTTACGAAAGCTCTTTAATATCTTCAAACAAGTTCTACGCAGAATTAGGGAAGAAGAAGATTGATGTGAATGAACCACCAACATCTGATGAAGTTCAACAGTTTTGATTGAAATCTGGGAAAATGTGAAATCCCATAATGAAGCCGCAGGATGGATAAGAAAACAAGAGGAGCTACACAAGCAACTAGAAAACCAACCATGGAGAGCATTAGATGGTGAAGAGGTCATCCATGGTATTGAAAAGAGCTAGCAACTGGAATTCACAGGGAAAAGACAAAGAAGTCACCACCTTCTAGCTTTAAAACCTTGTAAGCATCCACGATGATATGCCAAAAGCCTACACAAGCACCATGGAAAATCCAGAAGGAACACCTCAATGGCTTACAGAAGGCCTTACATATTTACTTCCAGAAACAAAAGAAACAACAAACCCAGAGAACTACAGGCCTATAACTTGTCTCTCAACGATGTACTAGATGCTCAATCCGTTATTGCAAAAAGATTCAATACATTCTTAAACGAACGCCAGCTTTTACCAACAAAACAAAAAGGATGCAAAAGGGGAAGCTATAGTGTAGGGCTGTAAAGATCAGCTACTAATCAGCAAGATGATATTGGAGGAATGAAAGACAAGGAAATGTATGTTTTTCACCAGCCTGGAGGTCCGTATGGGGAAAAATTGTGCCAAGGTCTCGAGTACGGACCAAGGCCGCATGCCGAGGGCAGTACGCGAGACTGAGTATATAGTTTTCCCTATACGGACCCACCAAGGCAAATAACCTTTATATATATATATATATATATACCGTAGAATGAAGAAATGAAACCCATCCTGTAAATCAACTGATTAATTATGTCGAATGAAAAACATGAAGAATTGCCCTGAGCGGGATTTGAACCCACGTCCCCCTGAACACCGGTAGGGTGTGATGACCACTACACCATCAGGACAACCACGCTGGCAACGCAGCTATCGAGATAGTGAATTGGCCTAACGTGAGTATCCCGGGATTCTTATATATATATATATATATATATATATATATATATATATATATATAGCTGAAGTTTTGAAAACAAGGTCAAACTTGGCTGCAAAATCCAAAGTGCAACTGCTGCCTTTGGCAGCAGTTGCACTGACGGTGAGCTTTAAATTCCTAGGGGGGGCTGCGTCATGGCTTGTCGCATGCAAGTCTAACAAGTGTGAGGTGTTAGTCCATAGCCAAAACAACTCACTAGACCTCTCTATGGGAGGGTGAGGAAAGTAAATGATGACCTATAGGGTCTGAAAAACAGTTAAAGATATCCAATGCTAAAACAAGATGTCTGATTTATGTGAGATATATAGCTGAAGTTTTGAAAACAAGGTCAAACTTGGCTGCAAAATTCAAAGTGCAACTGCTGCCTTTGGCAACAGTTGCACTGACGGTGAGCTTTCAATTCCTAGGGGGGGCTGCGTCATGGCTTGTCGCATGCAAGTGTAACAAGTGTGAGGTGTTAGTCCAAAGCCAAAACAACTCACTAGAGCTCTCTATGGGAGGGTGAGGAAAGAAAATCTCCACGTGTTGGGTAAGGCTTCCATGAGATATTAAATATTACTTCTTCTGAAGTCACCTTAGTGATGTTTGAAAGATTAGTTCGAAATATAGCAGACATATTAATGGCCTTAACTGCCTTAATGGCTGATGATATTAGCCTTTTTCTCACACATATACATTTTTTGTTTAAATTTCCAGGTCCAAGTCACAACTTGCTAAATGACAATGACTCTGACTTCTTAAATTAAAAGATGTTGTCAATGGAAAGGTTAGAGTCTAGTTACTGACAAATATAACCGTCCCATCTATTCTAGTCTAATTTAAAGACAAATTAAGATACGTGGGAAGGACCCGGTTTTCATAAGATCAGCTAGATGATTTGAGGAAATGCCAGCACTTTGGTTTGACAAATAACGTCAGTGTTTGGAAGTAAAATTTGGCAGCATAGGCAACAGAAATATGAGCATTGTTTAATAATTTCTTGAACTTATGTGAGAAAATTGATTTTAGTTAAAAATATATCCAATGCTAAAACAAGATGTCTGATTTATGTGAGATATATAGCTGAAGTTTTGAAAACAAGGTCAAACTTGGCTGCAAAATCCAAAGTGCAACTGCTGCCTTTGGCAGCAGTTGCACTGACGGTGAGCTTTAAATTCCTAGGGGGGGCTGCGTCATGGCTTGTCGCATGCAAGTCTAACAAGTGTGAGGTGTTAGTCCATAGCCAAAACAACTCACTAGACCTCTCTATGGGAGGGTGAGGAAAGTAAATGATGACCTATAGGGTCTGAAAAACAGTTAAAAATATATCCAATGCTAAAACAAGATGTCTGATTTCTGTGAGATATATAGCTGAATTTTTGAAAACAAGGTCAAACTTGGCTGCAAAATCCAAAGTGCAAATTCTGCCTTTGGAAGCAGTTGCACTGACGGTGAGCTTTAAATTCCTAGGGGGGGCTGCGTCATGGCTTGTCGCATGCAAGTCTAACAAGTGTGAGGTGTTAGTCCATAGCCAAAACAACTCACTAGACCTCTCTATGGGAGGGTGAGGAAAGTAAATGATGACCTATAGGGTCTGAAAAACAGTTAAAAATATATCCAATGCTAAAACAAGATGTCTGATTTATGTGAGATATATAGCTGAAGTTTTGAAAACAAGGTCAAACTTGGCTGCAAAATCCAAAGTGCAACTGCTGCCTTTGGCAGCAGTTGCACTGACGGTGAGCTTTAAATTCCTAGGGGGGGCTGCGTCATGGCTTGTCGCATGCAAGTCTAACAAGTGTGAGGTGTTAGTCCATAGCCAAAACAACTCACTAGACCTCTCTATGGGAGGGTGAGGAAAGTAAATGATGACCTATAGGGTCTGAAAAACAGTTAAATATATCCAATGCTAAAACAAGATGTCTGATTTATGTGAGATATATAGCTGAAGTTTTGAAAACAAGGTCAAACTTGGCTGCAAAATCCAAAGTGCAACTGCTGCCTTTGGCAGCAGTTGCACTGACGGTGAGCTTTAAATTCCTAGGGGGGGCTGCGTCATGGCTTGTCGCATGCAAGTCTAACAAGTGTGAGGTGTTAGTCCATAGCCAAAACAACTCACTAGACCTCTCTATGGGAGGGTGAGGAAAGTAAATGATGACCTATAGGGTCTGAAAAACAGTTAAATATATCCAATGCTAAAACAAGATGTCTGATTTATGTGAGATATATAGCTGAAGTTTTGAAAACAAGGTCAAACTTGGCTGCAAAATCCAAAGTGCAACTGCTGCCTTTGGCAGCAGTTGCACTGACGGTGAGCTTTAAATTCCTAGGGGGGGCTGCGTCATGGCTTGTCGCATGCAAGTCTAACAAGTGTGAGGTGTTAGTCCATAGCCAAAACAACTCACTAGACCTCTCTATGGGAGGGTGAGGAAAGTAAATGATGACCTATAGGGTCTGAAAAACAGTTAAAAATATATCCAATGATAAAACAAGATGTCTGATTTATGTGATATATATAGCTGAAGTTTTGAAAACAAGGTCAAACTTGGCTGCAAAATCCAAAGTGCAAGTGCTGCCTTTGGCAGCTGTTGCACTGACGGTGAGCTTTAAATTCCTAGGGGGGCCTACGTCTTGGCTTTTCGCATGCAAGTCTAATAATTGTGAGGTGTTAGTCCATAGCCAGAACAACTCACTATACCTCTCTATAGGAGGGTGAGTAAAGTAAATGGTGTCCTATAGGGTCTGAAAAACAGTTAAAGATATCCAATGCTAAAACAAGATGTCTGATTTATGTGAGATATATAGCTGAAGTTGTGAAAACAAGGTCAAACTTGGCTGCAAAATCCAAAGTGCAACTGCTGCCTTTGGCAGCAGTTGCACTGACGGTGAGCTTTAAATTCCTAGGGGGGGCTGCGTCATGGCTTGTCGCATGCAAGTCTAACAAGTGTGAGGTGTTAGTCCATAGCCAAAACAACTCACTAGACCTCTCTATGGGAGGGTGAGGAAAGTAAATGATGACCTATAGGGTCTGAAAAACAGTTAAAAATATATCCAATGCTAAAACAAGATGTCTGATTTATGT
This sequence comes from Montipora capricornis, assembly GCF_036669925.1. Taxonomy (NCBI): domain Eukaryota; kingdom Metazoa; phylum Cnidaria; class Anthozoa; order Scleractinia; family Acroporidae; genus Montipora; species Montipora capricornis. The sequence continues at coordinate 25,370,328 of NC_090887.1, read as the reverse complement.
GAGATATATAGCTGAAGTTTTGAAAACAAGGTCAAACTTGGCTGCAAAATCCAAAGTGCAACTGCTGCCTTTGGCAGCAGTTGCACTGACGGTGAGCTTTAAATTCCTAGGGGGGGCTGCGTCATGGCTTGTCGCATGCAAGTCTAACAAGTGTGAGGTGTTAGTCCATAGCCAAAACAACTCACTAGACCTCTCTATGGGAGGGTGAGGAAAGTAAATGATGACCTATAGGGTCTGAAAAACAGTTAAAGATATCCAATGCTAAAACAAGATGTCTGATTTATGTGAGATATATAGCTGAAGTTTTGAAAACAAGGTCAAACTTGGCTGCAAAATCCAAAGTGCAACTCCTGCCTTTGGCAGCAGTTGAACTGACGGTGAGCTTTAAATTCCTAGGAGGGGCTGCGTCATGGCTTGTCGCATGCAAGTCTAACAAGTGTGAGGTGTTAGTCCATAGCTAAAACAACTCACTAGACCTCTCTATGGGTGGGTGAGGAATGTAAATGATGACCTATAGGGTCTGAAAAACAGTTAAAGATATCCAATGCTAAAACAAGATGTCTGATTTATGTGAGATATATAGCTGAAGTTTTGAAAACAAGGTCAAACTTGGCTGCAAAATCCAAAGTGCAGCTGCTGCCTTTGGCAGCAGTTGCACTGACAGTGAGCTTTAAATTCCTAGGGGGGGCTGCGTCATGGCTTGTCGCATGCAAGTCTAACAAGTGTGAGGAGATAGGCCAAAGCAAAAACAAAGCACAAGACCTCACTATGGGAGGGTGATGAAAGAAAATCTCCACGTGTTGGGTAAGGCTTCCATGAGATATTAAATATTACTTCTTCTGAAGTCACCTTAGTGATGTTTGAAAGATTAGTTCGAAATATAGCAGACATATTAATGGCCTTAACTGCCTTAATGGCTGATGATATTAGCCTTTTTCTCACACATATACATTGTTTGTTTAAATTTCCAGGTCAAAGTCACAACTTGCTAAATGACAATGACTCTGACGTCTTAAATTAAAAGATGTTGTCAATGGAAAGGTTAGAGTCTAGTTACTGACAAAATATAACCGTCCCATCTATTCTAGTCTAATTTAAAGACAAATTAAGATACGTGGGAAGGACCCGGTTTTCATAAGATCAGCTAGATGATTTGAGGAAATGCCAGCACTTTGGTTTGACAAATAACGTCAGTGTTTAGAAGTAAAATTTGGCAGCATAGGCAACAGAAATATAAGCATTGTTTAATAATTTCTTGAGTTTATGTGAGAAAATTGATTTCAGTTAAAAATATATCCAATGCTAAAACAAGATGTCTGATTTATGTGAGATATATAGCTAAAGTTTTGAAAACAAGGTCAAACTTGGCTGCAAAATCCAAAGTGCAACTGCTGCCTTTGGCAGCAGTTGCACTGACGGTGAGCTTTAAATTCCTAGGGGGGGCTGCGTCATGGCTTGTCGCATGCAAGTCTAACAAGTGTGAGGTGTTAGTCCATAGCCAAAACAACTCACTAGACCTCTCTATGGGAGGGTGAGGAAAGTAAATGATGACCTATAGGGTGTGAAAAACAGTTAAAAATATATCCAATGCTAAAACAAGATGTCTGATTTATGTGAGATATATAGCTGAAGTTTTGAAAACAAGGTCAAACTTGGCTTAAAAATACAAAGTGCAACTCATCCCTTTGGCAGCAGTTGCACTGACGGTGAGCTTTAAATTCCTAGGGGGGGCTGCGTCATGGCTTGTCGCATGCAAGTCTAACAAGTGTGAGGTGTTAGTCCATAGCCCAAACAACTCACTAGACCTCTCTATGGGAGGGTGAGGAAAGTAAATGATGACCTCTAGGGTCTGAACTACAGTTATATATATACAATTCTAAAACAAGATGTCTGATTTATGTGAGATATATAGCTCAAGTTTTGAAAACACGGTCAAACTTGGCTGCAAAATCCAACGTGCACCTGTTGCATTTGGCAGCAGTTGCACTGACGGTGAGCTTTAAATTCCTAGGGGGGGCTGCGTCATGGCTTGTCGCATGCAAGTCTAACAAGTGTGAGGTGTTAGTCCAAAGCCAAAACAACTCACTAGACCTCTCTATGGGAGGGTGATGAAAGAAAATCTCCACGTGTTGGGTAAGGCTTCCATGAGATATTAAATATTACTTCTTCTGAAGTCACCTTAATGATGTTTGAAGGATTAGTTCGAAATATAGCAGACATATTAATGGCCTTAACTGCCTTAATGGCTGATGATATTAGCCTTTTTCTCACACATATACATTGTTTGTTTAAATTTCCAGGTCCAAGTCACAACTTGCTAAATGACAATGACTCTGACTTCTTAAATTAAAAGATGTTGTCAATGGAAAGGTTAGAGTCTAGTTACTGACAAAATATAACCGTCCCATCTATTCTAGTCTAATTTAAAGACAAATTAAGATACGTGGGAAGGACCCGGTTTTCATAAGATCAGCTAGATGATTTGAGGAAATGCCAGCACTTTGGTTTGACAAATAACGTCAGTGTTTAGAAGTAAAATTTGGCAGCATAGGCAACAGAAATATAAGCATTGTTTAATAATTTCTTGAGTTTATGTGAGAAAATTGATTTTAGTTAAAAATATATCCAATGCTAAAACAAGATGTCTGATTTATGTGAGATATATAGCTGAAGTTTTGAAAACAAGGTCAAACTTGGCTGCAAAATCCAAAGTGCAACTGCTGCCTTTGGCAGCAGTTGCACTGACGGTGAGCTTTAAATTCCTAGGGGGGGCTGCGTCATGGCTTGTCGCATGCAAGTCTAACAAGTGTGAGGTGTTAGTCCATAGCCAAAACAACTCACTAGACCTCTCTATGGGAGGGTGAGGAAAGTAAATGATGACCTATAGGGTCTGAAAAACAGTTAAAGATATCCAATGCTAAAACAAGATGTCTGATTTATGTGAGATATATAGCTGAAGTTTTGAAAACAAGGTCAAACTTGGCTGCAAAATCCAAAGTGCAACTGCTGCCTTTCAGTTGCACTGACGGTGAGCTTTAAATTCCTAGGGGGGCTGCATCATGGCTTGTCGCATGCAAGTCTAACAAGTGTGAGGTGTTAGTCCAAAGCCAAAACAACTCACTAGAGCTCTCTATGGGAGGGTGAGGAAAGAAATCTCCACGTGTTGGGTAAGGCTTCCATGAGATATTAAATATTACTTCTTCTGAAGTCACCTTAGTGAAGTTTGAAAGATTAGTTCGAAATATAGCAGACATATTAATGGCCTTAACTGCCTTAATGGCTGACGATATTAGCCTTTTTCTCACACATATGCATTTTTTGTTTAAATTTTCAGGTCCAAGTCACAACTTGCTAAATGACAATGACTCTGACTTCTTAAATTAAAAGATGTTGTCAATGGAAAGGTTAGAGTCTAGTTACTGACAAAATATAACCGTCCCATCTATTCTAGTCTAATTTAAAGACAAATTAAGATACGTGGGAAGGACCCGGTTTTCATAAGATCAGCTAGATGATTTGAGGAAATGCCAGCACTTTGGTTTGACAAATAACGTCAGTGTTTAGAAGTAAAATTTGGCAGCATAGGCAACAGAAATATGAGCATTGTTTAATAATTTCTTGAATTTATGTGAGAAAATTGATTTTAGTTAAAAATATATCCAATGCTAAAACAAGATGTCTGATTTACGTGAGATATATAGCTGAAGTTTTGAAAACAAGGTCAAACTTGGCTGCAAAATCCAAAGTGCAACTGCTGCCTTTGGCAGCAGTTGCACTGACGGTGAGCTTTAAATTCCTAGGGGGGGCTGCGTCATGGCTTGTCGCATGCAAGTCTAACAAGTGTGAGGTGTTAGTCCATAGCCAAAACAACTCACTAGACCTCTCTATGGGAGGGTGAGGAAAGTAAATGATGACCTATAGGGTCTGAAAAACAGTTAAAGATATCCAATGCTAAAACAAGATGTCTGATTTATGTGAGATATATAGCTGAAGTTTTGAAAACAAGGTCAAACTTGGCTGCAAAATCCAAAGTGCAACTGCTGCCTTTGGCAACAGTTGCACTGACGGTGAGCTTTAAATTCCTAGGGGGGGCTGCATCATGGCTTGTCGCATGCAAGTCTAACAAGTGTGAGGTGTTAGTCCATAGCCAAAACAACTCACTAGACCTCTCTATGGGAGGGTGAGGAAAGAAAATCTCCACGTGTTGGGTAAGGCTTCCATGAGATATTAAATATTACTTCTTCTGAAGTCACCTTAGTGATGTTTGAAAGATTAGTTCGAAATATAGCAGACATATTAATGGCCTTAACTGCCTTAATGGCTGATGATATTAGCCTTTTTCTCACACATATACATTGTTTGTTTAAATTTCCAGGTCCAAGTCACAACTTGCTAAATGACAATGACTCTGACTTCTTAAATTAAAAGATGTTGTCAATGGAAAGGTTAGAGTCTAGTTACTGACAAAATATAACCGTCCCATCTATTCTAGTCTAATTTAAAGACAAATTAAGATACGTGGGAAGGACCCGGTTTTCATAAGATCAGCTAGATGATTTGAGGAAATGCCAGCACTTTGGTTTGACAAATAACGTCAGTGTTTGGAAGTAAAATTTGGCAGCATACGCAACAGAAATATGAGCATTGTTTAATAATTTCTTGAATTTATGTGAGAAAATTGATTTTAGTTAAAAATATATCCAATGCTAAAACAAGATGTCTGATTTATGTGAGATATATAGCTGAAGTTTTGAAAACAAGGTCAAACTTGGCTGCAAAATCCAAAGTGCAACTGCTGCCTTTAGCAGCAGTTGCACTGACGGTGAGCTTTAAATTCCTAGGGGGGGCTGCGTCATGGCTTGTCGCATGCAAGTCTAACAAGTGTGAGGTGTTAGTCCATAGCCAAAACAACTCACTAGACCTCTCTATGGGAGGGTGAGGAAAGTAAATGATGACCTATAGGGTCCGAAAAACAGTTAAAGATATCCAATGCTAAAACAAGATGTCTGATTTATGTGAGATATATAGCTGAAGTTTTGAAAACAAGGTCAAACTTGGCTGCAAAATCCAAAGTGCAACTGCTGCCTTTGGCAGCAGTTGCACTGACGGTGAGGTTTAAATTCCTAGGGGGGGCTGCGTCATGGCTTGTCGCATGCAAGTCTAACAAGTGTGAGGTGTTAGTCCATAGCCAAAACAACTCACTAGACCTCTCTATGGGAGGGTGAGGAAAGTAAATGATGACCTATAGGGTCTGAAAAACAGTTAAAGATATCCAATGCTAAAACAAGATGTCTGATTTATGTGAGATATATAGCTGAAGTTTTGAAAACAAGGTCAAACTTGGCTGCAAAAGCCAAAGTGCAACTGCTGCCTTTGGCAGCAGTTGCACTGACGGTGAGCTTTAAATTCCTAGGGGGGGCTGCGTCATGGCTTGTCGCATGCAAGTCTAACAAGTGTGAGGTGTTAGTCCATAGCCAAAACAACTCACTAGACCTCTCTATGGGAGGGTGAGGAAAGTAAATGATGACCTATAGGGTCTGAAAAACAGTTAAAGATATCCAATGCTAAAACAAGATGTCTGATTTATGTGAGATATATAGCTGAAGTTTTGAAAACAAGGTCAAACTTGGCTGCAAAATCCAAAGTGCAACTGCTGCCTTTGGCAACAGTTGCACTGACGGTGAGCTTTAAATTCCTAGGGGGGGCTGCGTCATGGCTTGTCGCATGCAAGTCTAACAAGTGTGAGGTGTTAGTCCAAAGCCAAAACAACTCACTAGAGCTCTCTATGGGAGGGTGAGGAAAGAAAATCTCCACGTGTTGGGTAAGGCTTCCATGAGATATTAAATATTACTTCTTCTGAAGTCACCTTAGTGATGTTTGAAAGATTAGTTCGAAATATAGCAGACATATTAATGGCCTTAACTGCCTTAATGGCTGATGATATTAGCCTTTTTCTCACACATATACATTTTTTGTTTAAATTTCCAGGTCCAAGTCACAACTTGCTAAATGACAATGACTCTGACTTCTTAAATTAAAAGATGTTGTCAATGGAAAGGTTAGAGTCTAGTTACTGACAAAATATAACCGTCCCATCTATTCTAGTCTAATTTAAAGACAAATTAAGATACGTGGGAAGGACCCGGTTTTCATAAGATCAGCTAGATGATTTGAGGAAATGCCAGCACTTTGGTTTGACAAATAACGTCAGTGTTTGGAAGTAAAATTTGGCAGCATAGGCAACAGAAATATGAGCATTGTTTAATAATTTCTTGAACTTATGTGAGAAAATTGATTTCAGTTAAAAATATATCCAATGCTAAAACAAGATGTCTGATTTATGTGAGATATATAGCTGAAGTTTTGAAAACAAGGTCAAACTTGGCTGCAAAATCCAAAGTGCAACTGCTGCCTTTGGCAGTAGTTGCACTGACGGTGAGCTTTAAATTCCTAGGGGGGGCTGCGTCATGGCTTGTCGCATGCAAGTCTAACAAGTGTGAGGTGTTAGTCCATAGCCAAAACAACTCACTAGACCTCTCTATGGGAGGGTGAGGAAAGTAAATGATGACCTATAGGGTCTGAAAAACAGTTAAATATATCCAATGCTAAAACAAGATGTCTGATTTATGTGAGATATATAGCTGAAGTTTTGAAAACAAGGTCAAACTTGGCTGCAAAATCCAAAGTGCAACTGCTGCCTTTGGCAGCAGTTGCACTGACGGTGACGGTGAGGGGGGGCTGCGTCATGGCTTGTCGCATGCAAGTCTAACAAGTGTGAGGTGTTAGTCCATAGCCAAAACAACTCACTAGACCTCTCTATGGGAGGGTGAGGAAAGTAAATGATGACCTATAGGGTCTGAAAAACAGTTAAAGATATCCAATGCTAAAACAAGATGTCTGATTTATGTGAGATATATAGCTGAAGTTTTGAAAACAAGGTCAAACTTGGCTGCAAAATCCACCGTGCACCGGATTCCTTTTGCGTCTGTTGTACTGACGGTTTGCTTTACTTTCCTAGGGGGGGCTGCGTCATGGCTTGTCGCATGCAAGTCTAACAAGTGTGAGGTGTTAGTCCAAAGCCAAAACAACTCACTAGAGCTCTCTATGGGAGGGTGAGGAAAGAAAATCTCCACGTGTTGGGTAAGGCTTCCATGAGATATTAAATATTACTTCTTCTGAAGTCACCTTAGTGATGTTTGAAAGATTAGTTCGAAATATAGCAGACATATTAATGGCCTTAACTGCCTTAATGGCTGATGATATTAGCCTTTTTCTCACACATATACATTTTTGGTTAAAATTCCAGGTCCAAGTCACAACTTGCTAAATGACAATGACTCTGACTTCTTAAATTAAAAGATGTTGTCAATGGAAAGGTTAGAGTCTAGTTACTGACAAAATATAACCGTCCCATCTATTCTAGTCTAATTTAAAGACAAATTAAGATACGTGGGAAGGACCCGGTTTTCATAAGATCAGCTAGATGATTTGAGGAAATGCCAGCACTTTGGTTTGACAAATAACGTCAGTGTTTGGAAGTAAAATTTGGCAGCATAGGCAACAGAAATATGAGCATTGTTTAATAATTTCTTGAACTTATGTGAGAAAATTGATTTCAGTTAAAAATATATCCAATGCTAAAACAAGATGTCTGATTTATGTGAGATATATAGCTGAAGTTTTGAAAACAAGGTCAAACTTGGCTGCAAATTCAAAAGTGCAAGTGCTGCCTTTGGCAGCAGTTGCACTGACGGTGAGCTTTAAATTCCTAGGGGGGGCTGCGTCATGGCTTGTCGCATGCAAGTCTAACAAGTGTGAGGTGTTAGTCCATAGCCAAAACAACTCACTAGACCTCTCTATGGGAGGGTGAGGAAAGTAAATGATGACCTATAGGGTCTGAAAAACAGTTAAAGATATCCAATGCTAAAACAAGATGTCTGATTTATGTGAGATATATAGCTGAAGTTTTGAAAACAAGGTCAAACTTGGCTGCAAAATCCAAAGTGCAACTGCTGCCTTTGGCAACAGTTGCACTGACGGTGAGCTTTAAATTCCTAGGGGGGGCTGCGTCATGGCTTGTCGCATGCAAGTCTAACAAGTGTGAGGTGTTAGTCCAAAGCCAAAACAACTCACTAGAGCTCTCTATGGGAGTTTGAGGGAAGAAATTCTCCACGTGTTTTAAGTAAGGCTTCCATGAGATATTAAATATTACTTCTTCTGTATTCACCTTAGTGATGTTTGAAAGATTAGTTCGTAATATAGCAGACATATTAATGGCCTTAACTGCCTTAATGGCTGATGATATTAGCCTTTTTCTCACACATATACATTTTTTGTTTAAATTTTCAGGTCCAAGTCACAACTTGCCAAATGACAATGACTCTGACTTCTTAAATTAAAAGATGTTGTCAATGGAAAGGTTAGAGTCTAGTTACTGACAAAATATAACCGTCCCATCTATTCTAGTCTAATTTAAAGACAAATTAAGATACGTGGGAAGGACCCGGTTTTCATAAGATCAGCTAGATGATTTGAGGAAATGCCAGCACTTTGGTTTGACAAATAACGTCAGTGTTTGGAAGTAAAATTTGGCAGCATAGGCAACAGAAATATGAGCATTGTTTAATAATTTCTTGAATTGATGTGAGAAAATTGATTTTAGTTAAAAATATATCCAATGCTAAAACAAGATGTCTGATTTATGTGAGATATATAGCTGAAGTTTTGAAAACAAGGTCAAACTTGGCTGCAAAATCCAAAGTGCAACTGCTGCCTTTGGCAGCAGTTGCACTGACGGTGAGCTTTAAATTCCTAGGGGGGGCTGCGTCATGGCTTGTCGCATGCAAGTCTAACAAGTGTGAGGTGTTAGTCCATAGCCAAAACAACTCACTAGACCTCTCTATGGGAGGGTGAGGAAAGTAAATGATGACCTATAGGGTCCGAAAAACAGTTAAAGATATCCAATGCTAAAACAAGATGTCTGATTTATGTGAGATATATAGCTGAAGTTTTGAAACCAATGTCAAACTTGGCTGCAAAATCCAAAGTGCAACTGCTGCCTTTGGCAGCAGTTGCACTGACGGTGACGGTGAGGGGGGGCTGCGTCATGGCTTATCTCATGCAAGTCTAACAAGTGTGCGGTGTTAGTCCATAGCCAAAACAACTCACTAGACCTCTCTATGGGAGGGTGAGGAAAGTAAATGATGGCGTATAGGGTGTGTGTGAGAGTTAAATATAATCAATGCTAAAACAAGATGTCTGATTTATGTGAGATATATAGCTCAAGTTTTGAAAACAAGGTCAAACTTGGCTGCAAAATCCAAAGTGCAACTGCTGCCTTTGGCAGCAGTTGCACTGACGGTGAGCTTTAAATTCCTAGGGGGGGCTGCGTCATGGCTTGTCGCATGCAAGTCTAACAAGTGTCAGGTGTTAGTCCATAGCCAAAACAACTCACTAGACCTCTCTATGGGAGGGTGAGGAAAGTAAATGATGACCTATAGGGTCTGAAAAACAGTTAAAGATATCCAATGCTAAAACAAGATGTCTGATTTATGTGAGATATATAGCTCAAGTTTTGAAAACAAGGTCAAACTTGGCTGCAAAATCCAAAGTGCAACTGCTGCCTTTGGCAGCACTTGCACTGACGGTGAGCTTTAAATTCCTAGGGGGGCTGCGTCATGGCTTGTCGCATGCAAGTCTAACAAGTGTGAGGTGTTAGTTTAAAGCCAAAACAACTCACTAGAACTCACTATGGGAGGGTGAGGAAAGTAAAACTCCACGAGTTGGGTAAGGCTTCCATGAGATATTAAATATTACTTCTTCTGAAGTCACCTTAGTGATGTTTGAAAGATTAGTTCGAAATATAGCAGACATATTAATGGCCTTAACTGCCTTAATGGCTGATGATATTAGCCTTTTTCTCACACATACATTTTTTGTTTAAATTTCCAGGTCCAAGTCACAACTTGCTAAATGACAATGACTCTGACTTCTTAAATTAAATGATGTTGTCAATGGAAAGGTTAGAGTCTAGTTACTGACAAAATATAACCGTCCCATCTATTCTAGTCTAATTTAAAGACAAATTAAGATACGTGGGAAGGACCCGGTTTCATAAGATCAGCTAGATGATTTGAGGAAATGCCAGCACTTTGGTTTGACAAATAACGTCAGTGTTTAGAAGTAAAATTTGGCAGCATAGGCAACAGAAATATAAGCATTGTTTAATAATTTCTTGAGTTTATGTGAGAAAATTGATTTTAGTTAAAAATATATCCAATGCTAAAACAAGATGTCTGATTTATGTGAGATATATAGCTGAAGTTTTGAAAACAAGGTCAAACTTCGCTGCAAAATCCAAAGTGCAACTGCTGCCTTTGGCAGCAGTTGCACTGACGGTGAGCTTTAAATTCCTAGGAGGGGCTGCTTCATGGCTTGTCGCATGCAACTCTAACAAGTATGAGGTGTTAGTCCATAGCCAAAACAACTCACTAGACCTCTCTATGGGAGGGTGAGGAAAGTAAATGATGACCTATAGGGTCTGAAAAACAGTTAAAGATATCCAATGCTAAAACAAGATGTCTGATTTATGTGAGATATATAGCTGAAGTTTTGAAAACAAGGTCAAACTTGGCTGCAAAATCCAAAGTGCAACTGCTGCCTTTGGCAGCAGTTGCACTGACGGTGAGCTTTAAATTCCTAGGGGGGGCTGCGTCATGGCTTGTCGCATGCAACTCTAACAAGTGTGAGGTGTTAGTCCATAGCCAAAACAACTCACTAGACCTCTCTATGGGAGGGTGAGGAAAGTAAATGATGACCTATAGGGTCTGAAAAACAGTTAAAGATATCCAATGCTAAAACAAGATGTCTGATTTATGTGAGATATATAGCTGAAGTTTTGAAAACAAGGTCAAACTTGGCTGCAAAATCCAAAGTGCAACTGCTGCCTTTGGCAACAGTTGCACTGACGGTGAGCTTTAAATTCCTAGGGGGGGCTGTGTCATGGCTTGTCGCATGCAAGTCTAACAAGTGTGAGGTGTTAGTCCATAGCCAAAACAACTCACTAGACCTCTCTATGGGAGGGTGAGGAAAGTAAATGATGACCTATAGGGTCTGAAAAACAGTTAAAAATATATCCAATGCTAAAACAAGATGTCTGATTTATGTGAGATATATAGCTGAAGTTTTGAAAACAAGGTCAAACTTGGCTGCAAAATCCAAAGTGCAACTCCTGCCTTTGGCAGCAGTTGCACTGACGGTGAGCTTTAAATTCCTAGGGGGGGCTGCGTCATGGCTTGTCGCATGCCACTCTAAACCGTGAGAGGTATACGTAGATCGCGAATACAACTCACTAGACCTCTCTATGGGAGGGTGAGGAAAGTAAATGATAACCTCTAGGGTCTGAAAAACAGTTAAAGATATCCAATGCTAAAACAAGATGTCTGATTTATGTGAGATATATAGCTGAAGTTTTGAAAACAAGGTCAAACTTGGCTGCAAAATCCAAAGTGCAGCTGTTGCCTTGGGCAGCATTTGCACTGACGGTGAGCTTTAAATTCCTAGGGGGGGCTGCGTCATGGCTTGTCGCATGCAAGTCTAACAAGTGTGAGGTGTTAGTCCAAAGCCAAAACAACTCACTAGACCTCTCTATGGGAGGGTGATGAAAGAAAATCTCCACGTGTTGGGTAAGGCTTCCATGAGATATTAAATATTACTTCTTCTGAAGTCACCTTAGTGATGTTTGAAAGATTAGTTCGAAATATAGCAGACATATTAATGGCCTTAACTGCCTTAATGGCTGATGATATTAGCCTTTTTCTCACACATATACATTGTTTGTTTAAATTTCCAGGTCCAAGTCACAACTTGCTAAATGACAATGACTCTGACTTCTTAAATTAAAAGATGTTGTCAATGGAAAGGTTAGAGTCTAGTTACTGACAAAATATAACCGTCCCATCTATTCTAGTCTAATTTAAAGACAAATTAAGATACGTGGGAAGGACCCGGTTTTCATAAGATCAGCTAGATGATTTGAGGAAATGCCAGCACTTTGGTTTGACAAATAACGTCAGTGTTTGGAAGTAAAATTTGGCAGCATAGGCAACAGAAATATGAGCATTGTTTCATAATTTCTTGAAGTAATGAGAGAAAAATTAATGTAGCAAAAAATATACCCAATGCTAAAACAAGATTTGTGATTTCTGTGAGATATATAGCTGAAGTTTTGAAAACAAGGTCAAACTTGGCTGCAAAATCCAAAGTGCAACTGCTGCCTTTAGCAGCAGTTGCACTGACGGTGAGCTTTAAATTCCTAGGGGGGGCTGCGTCATGGCTTGTCGCATGCAAGTCTAACAAGTGTGAGGTGTTAGTCCATAGCCAAAACAACTCACTAGACCTCTCTATGGGAGGGTGAGGAAAGTAAATGATGACCTAGAAGTACATAAAATAAGTTAAAGATATCCAATGCTAAAACAAGATGTCTGATTTATGTGAGATATATAGCTGAAGTTTTGAAAACAAGGTCAAACTTGGCTGCAAAATCCAAAGTGCAACTGCTGCCTTTGGCAGCAGTTGCACTGACGGTGAGCTTTAAATTCCTAGGGGGGGCTGCGTCATGGCTTGTCGCATGCAAGTCTAACAAGTGTGAGGTGTTAGTCCATAGCCAAAACAACTCACTAGACCTCTCTATGGGAGGGTGAGGAAAGTAAATGATGACCTATAGGGTCTGAAAGTCAGTGTAAGTTATCATATCCTAATTGAAGATGTCTGATTAATGTGAGATATATAGCTGAAGTTTTGAAAACAAGGTCAAACTTGGCTGCAAAATCCAAAGTGCAACTGCTGCCTTTGGCAGAAGTTGCACTGACGGTGACCTTTAAATTCCTAGGATGGCTGCGTCATGGCTTGTCGCATGCAAGTCTAACAAGTGTGAGGAGTTAGGCCATAGCCCAAACAACTCACCAGACGTCGCTACGGGTGGGAGAGGACAGGCTATGACGACCTATAGGGTCTGAAAAACAGTTAAAGATATCCAATGCTAAAACAAGATGTCTGATTTATGGGAGATATATAGCTGAAGTTTTGAAAACAAGTTCAAACTTGGCTGCAAAATCCAAACTGCAACTGCTAACTTTGGCAACAGTTGCACTGAAGGTGAGCTTTAAATTCCTAGGGGGGGCTGCGTCATGGCTTGTCGCATGCAAGTCTAACAAGTGTGAGGTGTTAGTCCATAGCCAAAACAACTCACTAGACCTCTCTATGGGAGGGTGAGGAAAGTAAATGATGACCTATAGGGTCTAAAAAACAGTTAAAGATATCCAATGCTAAAACAAGATGTCTGATTTATGTGAGATATATAGCTAAAGTTTTGAAAACAAGGTCAAACTTGGCTGCAAAATCCAAAGTGCAACTGCTGCCTTTGGCAGCAGTTGCACTGACGGTGAGCTTTAAATTCCTAGGGGGGGCTGCGTCATGGCTTGTCGCATGCAAGTCTAACAAGTGTGAGGTGTTAGTCCAAAGCCAAAACAACTCACTAGAGCTCTCTATGGGAGGGTGAGGAAAGAAAATCTCCACGTGTTGGGTAAGGCTTCCATGAGATATTAAATATTACTTCTTCTGAAGTCACCTTAGTGATGTTTGAAAGATTAGTTCGAAATATAGCAGACATATTAATGGCCTTAACTGCCTTAATGGCTGATGATATTAGCCTTTTTCTCACACATACATTTTTTGTTTAAATTTCCAGGTCCAAGTCACAACTTGCTAAATGACAATGACTCTGACTTCTTAAATTAAAAGATGTTGTCAATGGAAAGGTTAGAGTCTAGTTACTGACAAAATATAACCGTCCCATCTATTCTAGTCTAATTTAAAGACAAATTAAGATACGTGGGAAGGACCCGGTTTTCATAAGATCAGCTAGATGATTTGAGGAAATGCCAGCACTTTGGTTTGACAAATAACGTCAGTGTTTGGAAGTAAAATTTGGCAGCATAGGCAACAGAAATATGAGCATTGTTTAATAATTTCTTGAACTTATGTGAGAAAATTGATTTTAGTTAAAAATATCCAATGCTAAAACAAGATGTCTGATTTATGTGAGATATATAGCTGAAGTTTTGAAAACAAGGTCAAACTTGGCTGCAAAATCCAAAGTGCAACTGCTGCCTTTGGCAGCAGTTGCACTGACGGTGAGCTTTAAATTCCTAGGGGGGGCTGCGTCATGGCTTGTCGCATGCAAGTCTAACAAGTGTGAGGTGTTAGTCCATAGCCAAAACAACTCACTAGACCTCTCTATGGGAGGGTGAGGAAAGTAAATGATGACCTATAGGGTCTGAAAAACAGTTAAAGATATCCAATGCTAAAACAAGATGTCTGATTTATGTGAGATATATAGCTGAAGTTTTGAAAACAAGGTCAAACTTGGCTGCAAAATCCAAAGTGCAACTGCTGCCTTTGGCAGTTGCACTGACGGTGAGCTTTAAATTCCTAGGGGGGGGGCTGCGTCATGGCTTGTCGCATGCAAGTCTAACAAGTGTGAGGTGTTAGTCCAAAGCCAAAACAACTCACTAGAACTCTCTATGGGAGGGTGAGGAAAGAAAATCTCCACGTGTTGGGTAAGGCTTCCATGAGATATTAAATATTACTTCTTCTGAAGTCACCTTAGTGATGTTTGAAAGATTAGTTCGAAATATAGCAGACATATTAATGGCCTTAACTGCCTTAATGGCTGATGATATTAGCCTTTTTCTCACACATACATTTTTTGTTTAAATTTCCAGGTCCAAGTCACAACTTGCCAAATGACAATGACTCTGACTTCTTAAATTAAAAGATGTTGTCAATGGAAAGGTTAGAGTCTAGTTACTGACAAAATATAACCGTCCCATCTATTCTAGTCTAATTTAAAGACAAATTAAGATACGTGGGAAGGACCCGGTTTTCATAAGATCAGCTAGATGATTTGAGGAAATGCCAGCACTTTATTTTTACAAATAACGTCAGCGTTTGGAAGTAAAATTTGGCAGCATAGGCAACAGAAATATGAGCATTGTTTAATAATTTCTTGAATTTATGTGAGAAAATTGATTTCAGTTAAAAATATATCCAATGCTAAAACAAGATGTCTGATTTATGTGAGATATATAGCTGAAGTTTTGAAAACAAGGTCAAACTTGGCTGCAAAATCCAAAGTGCAACTGCTGCCTTTGGCAGCAGTTGCACTGACGGTGAGCTTTAAATTCCTAGGGGGGGCTGCGTCATGGCTTGTCGCATGCAACTCTAACAAGTGTGAGGTGTTAGTCCATAGCCAAAACAACTCACTAGACCTCTCTATGGGAGGGTGAGGAAAGTAAATGATGACCTATAGGGTCTGAAAAACAGTTAAAGATATCCAATGCTAAAACAAGATGTCTGATTTATGTGAGATATATAGCTGAAGTTTTGAAAACAAGGTCAAACTTGGCTGCAAAATCCAAAGTGCAACTGCTGCCTTTGGCAGCAGTTGCACTGACGGTGAGCTTTAAATTCCTAGGGGGGGCTGCGTCATGGCTTGTCGCATGCAACTCTAACAAGTGTGAGGTGTTAGTCCATAGCCAAACAACTCACTAGACCTCTCTCTGGGAGGGTGAGGAAAGTAAATGATGACCTATAGGGTCTGAAAAACAGTTAAAGATATCCAATGCTAAAACAAGATGTCTGATTTATGTGAGATATATAGCTGAAGTTTTGAAAACAAGGTCAAACTTGGCTGCAAAATCCAAAGTGCAACTGCTGCCTTTGGCAGCAGTTGCACTGACGGTGACCTTTAAATTCCTAGGATGGCTGCGTCATGGCTTGTCGCATGCAAGTCTAACAAGTGTGAGGTGTTAGTTCATAACCAAAACAACTCATTAGACCTCTCTATGGGAGGGTGAGGAAAGAAAATGATGACCTGTTGGGTCTGAAAAACAGTTAAAAATATCCAATGCTAAAACAAGATGTCTGATTTATGTGAGATATATAGCTGAAGTTTTGAAAACAAGGTCAAACTTGGCTGCAAAATCCAAAGTGCAACTGCTGCCTTTGGCAGCAGTTGCACTGACGGTGAGCTGTAAATTCCTAGGGGGGGCTGCGTCATGGCTTGTCGCATGCAACTCTAACAAGTATGAGGTGTTAGTCCATAGCCAAAACAACTCACTAGACCTCTCTATGGGAGGGTGAGGAAAGTAAATGATGACCTCTAGGGTCTGAAAAACAGTTAAAGATAGCCAATGCTAAAACAAGATGTCTGATTTATGTGAGATATATAGCTCAATTTTTGAAAACAAGGTCAAACTTGGCTGCAAAATCCAACGTGCACCGGCTGCCTTGGGCAGCAGTTGCACTGACGGTGAGCTTTAAATTCCTAGGGGGGGCTGCGTCATGGCTTGTCGCATGCAAGTCTAACACGTATGAGGTGTTAGTCCAAAGCCAAAACAACTCACTAGACCTCTCTATGGGAGGGTGATGAAAGAAAATCTCCACGTGTTGGGTAAGGCTTCCATGAGATATTAAATATTACTTCTTCTGAAGTCACCTTAGTGATGTTTGAAAGATTAGTTCGAAATATAGCAGACATATTAATGGCCTTAACTGCCTTAATGGCTGATGATATTAGCCTTTTTCTCACACATATACATTGTTTGTTTAAATTTCCAGGTCCAAGTCACAACTTGCTAAATGACAATGACTCTGACTTCTTAAATTAAAAGATGTTGTCAATGGAAAGGTTAGAGTCTAGTTACTGACAAAATATAACCGTCCCATCTATTCTAGTCTAATTTAAAGACAAATTAAGATACGTGGGAAGGACCCGGTTTTCATAAGATCAGCTAGATGATTTGAGGAAATTCCAGCACTTTGGTTTGACAAATAACGTCAGTGTTTAGAAGTAAAGTTTGGCAGCATAGGCAACAGAAATATAAGCATTGTTTAATAATTTCTTGAGTTTATGTGAGAAAATTGATTTCAGTTAAAAATATATCCAATGCTAAAACAAGATGTCTGATTTATGTGAGATATATAGCTGAAGTTTTGAAAACAAGGTCAAACTTGGCTGCAAAATCCAAAGTGCAACTGCTGCCTTTGGCAGCAGTTGCACTGACGGTGAGCTTTAAATTCCTAGGGGGGGGCTGCGTCATGGCTTGTCGCATGCAAGTCTAACAAGTGTGAGGTGTTAGTCCATAGCCAAAACAACTCACTAGACCTCTCTATGGGAGGGTGAGGAAAGTAAATGATGACCTATAGGGTCTGAAAAACAGTTAAAGATATCCAATGCTAAAACAAGATGTCTGATTTATGTGAGATATATAGCTCAAGTTTTGAAAACAAGGTCAAACTTGGCTGCAAAATCCAAAGTGCAACTGCTGCCTTTAGCAACAGTTGCACTTACGGTTTGCTTTAAATTCCTTGCGGGGGCTGCGTCATGGCTTGTCGCATGCAAGTCTAACAAGTGTGAGGTGTTAGTCCAAAGCCAAAACAACTCACTAGAGCTCTCTATGGGAGGGTGAGGAAAGAAAATCTCCACGTGTTGGGTAAGGCTTCCATGAGATATTAAATATTACTTCTTCTGAAGTCACCTTAGTGATGTTTGAAAGATTTGTTCGAAATATAGCAGACATATTAATGGCCTTAACTGCCTTAATGGCTGATGATATTAGCCTTTTTCTCACACATACATTTTTTGTTTAAATTTCCAGGTCCAAGTCACAACTTGCAAAATGACAATGCCTCTGACTTCTTAAATTAAAAGATGTTGTCAATGGAAAGGTTAGAGTCTAGTTACTGACAAAATATAACCGTCCCATCTATTCTAGTCTAATTTAAAGACAAATTAAGATACGTGGGAAGGACCCGGTTTTCATAAGATCAGCTAGATGATTTGAGGAAATGCCAGCACTTTGGTTTGACAAATAACGTCAGTGTTTGGAAGTAAAATTTGGCAGCATAGGCAACAGAAATATGAGCATTGTTTAATAATTTCTTGAATTTATGTGAGAAAATTGATTTTAGTTAAAAATATATCCAATGCTAAAACAAGATGTCTGATTTATGTGAGATATATAGCTGAAGTTTTGAAAACAAGGTCAAACTTGGCTGCAAAATCCAAAGTGCAACTGCTGCCTTTGGCAGCAGTTGCACTGACGGTGAGCTTTAAATTCCTAGGGGGGGCTGCGTCATGGCTTGTCGCATGCAAGTCTAACAAGTGTGAGGTGTTAGTCCATAGCCAAAACAACTCACTAGACCTCTCTATGGGAGGGTGAGGAAAGTAAATGATAACCTATAGGGTCTGAAAAACAGTTAAAGATATCCAATGCTAAAACAAGATGTCTGATTTATGTGAGATATATAGCTGAAGTTTTGAAAACAAGGTCAAACTTGGCTGCAAAATCCAAAGTGCAACTGCTGCCTTTGGCAACAGTTGCACTGACGGTGAGCTTTAAATTCCTAGGGGGGGCTGCGTCATGGCTTGTCGCATGCAAGTCTAACAAGTGTGAGGTGTTAGTCCAAAGCCAAAACAACTCACTAGAGCTCTCTATGGGAGGGTGAGGAAAGAAAATCTCCACGTGTTGGGTAAGGCTTCCATGAGATATTAAATATTACTTCTTCTGAAGTCACCTTAGTGATGTTTGAAAGATTAGTTCGAAATATAGCAGACATATTAATGGCCTTAACTGCCTTAATGGCTGATGATATTAGCCTTTTTCTCACACATACATTTTTTGTTTAAATTTCCAGGTCCAAGTCACAACTTGCTAAATGACAATGACTCTGACTTCTTAAATTAAAAGATGTTGTCAATGGAAAGGTTAGAGTCTAGTTACTGACAAAATATAACCGTCCCATCTATTCTAGTCTAATTTAAAGACAAATTAAGATACGTGGGAAGGACCCGGTTTTCATAAGATCAGCTAGATGATTTGAGGAAATGCCAGCACTTTGGTTTGACAAATAACGTCAGTGTTTGGAAGTAAAATTTGGCAGCATAGGCAACAGAAATATGAGCATTGTTTAATAATTTCTTGAGTTTATGTGAGAAAATTGATTTTATTTAAAAATATATCCAATGCTAAAACAAGATGTCTGATTTATGTGAGATATATAGCTGAAGTTTTGAAAACAAGGTCAAACTTGGCTGCAAAATCCAAAGTGCAACTGCTGCCTTTGGCAGCAGTTGCACTGACGGTGAGCTTTAAATTCCTAGGGGGGGCTGCGTCATGGCTTGTCGCATGCAAGTCTAACAAGTGTGAGGTGTTAGTCCATAGCCAAAACAACTCACTAGACCTCTCTATGGCAGGGTGAGGAAAGTAAATGATGACCTATAGGGTCTGAAAAACAGTTAAAGATATCCAATGCTAAAACAAGATGTCTGATTTATGTGAGATATATAGCTGAAGTTTTGAAAACAAGGTCAAACTTGGCTGCAAAATCCAAAGTGCAACTGCTGCCTTTGGCAGCAGTTGCACTGACGGTGAGCTTTAAATTCCTAGGGGGGGCTGCGTCATGGCTTGTCGCATGCAAGTCTAACAAGTGTGAGGTGTTAGTCCATAGCCAAACAACTCACTAGACCTCTCTATGGGAGGGTGAGGAAAGTAAATGATGACGTGTAGGTCGTGAGAGACACGTAAAGATATCCAATGCTAAAACGAGATGTCTGATTTATGTGAGATATATAGCTGAAGTTTTGAAAACAAGGTCAAACTTGGCTGCAAAATCCAAAGTGCAACTGCTGCCTTTGGCAATAGTTGCACTGACAGTGAGCTTTAAATTCCTAGGGGGGGCTGCGTCATGGGTTGTCGCATGCAAGTCTAACAAGTGTGAGGTGTTAGTCCATAGCCAAAACAAGTCAGTAGACCTCTCTATGGGAGGGTGAGGAAAGTAAATGATGACCTATAGGGTCTGAAAAACAGTTAAAGATATCCAATGCTAAAACAAGATGTCTGATCTATGTGAGATATATCGCTGAAGTTTTGAAAACAAGGTCAAACTTGGCTGCAAAATCCAAAGTGCAACTGCTGCCTTTGGCACCAGTTGCACTGACGGTGAGCTTTAAATTCCTAGGGGGTGCTGCGTCATGGCTTGTCGCATGCAAGTCTAACAAGTGTGAGGTGTTAGTCCAAAGCCAAAACAACTCACTAGAGCTCTCTATGGGAGGGTGAGGAAAGAAAATCTCCACGTGTTGGGTAAGGCTTCCATGAGATATGAAATATTACTTCTTCTGAAGTCACCTTAGTGAAGTTTGAAAGATTAGTTCGAAATATAGCAGACATATTAATGGCCTTAACTGCCTTAATGGCTGACGATATTAGCCTTTTTCTCACACATATGCATTTTTTGTTTAAATTTTCAGGTCCAAGTCACAACTTGCAAAATGACAATGCCTCTGACTTCTTAAATTAAAAGATGTTGTCAATGGAAAGGTTAGAGTCTAGTTACTGACAAAATATAACCGTCCCATCTATTCTAGTCTAATTTAAAGACAAATTAAGATACGTGGGAAGGACCCGGTTTTCATAAGATCAGCTAGATGATTTGAGGAAATGCCAGCACTTTGGTTTGACAAATAACGTCAGTGTTTGGAAGTAAAATTTGGCAGCATAGGCAACAGAAATATGAGCATTGTTTAATAATTTCTTGAATTTATGTGAGAAAATTGATTTCAGTTAAAAATATATCCAATGCTAAAACAAGATGTCTGATTTACGTGAGATATATAGCTGAAGTTTTGAAAACAAGGTCAAACTTGGCTGCAAAATCCAAAGTGCAACTGCTGCCTTTGGCAGCAGTTGCACTGACGGTGAGCTTTAAATTCCTAGGGGGGGCTGCGTCATGGCTTGTCGCATGCAAGTCTAACAAGTGTGAGGTGTTAGTCCATAGCCAAAACAACTCACTAGACCTCTCTATGGGAGGGTGAGGAAAGTAAATGAGGACCTATAGGGTCTGAAAAACAGTTAAAGATATCCAATGCTAAAACAAGATGTCTGATTTATGTGAGATATATAGCTGAAGTTTTGAAAACAAGGTCAAACTTGGCTGCAAAATCCAAAGTGCAACTGCTGCCTTTGGCGCACTGACGGCGAGCTTTAAATTCCTAGGGGGGCTGCATCATGGCTTGTCGCATGCAAGTCTAACAAGTATGAGGTAATAGTCCAAAGCCAAAACAACTCACTAGACCTCTCTATGGGAGGGTGAGGAAAGAAAATCTCCACGTGTTGGGTAAGGCTTCCATGAGATATTAAATATTACTTCTTCTGAAGTCACCTTAGTGATGTTTGAAAGATTAGTTCGAAATATAGCAGACATATTAATGGCCTTAACTGCCTTAATGGCTGATGATATTAGCCTTTTTCTCACACATATACATTGTTTGTTTAAATTTCCAGGTCCAAGTCACAACTTGCTAAATGACAATTACTCTGACTTCTTAAATTAAAAGATGTTGTCAATGGAAAGGTTAGAGTCTAGTTACTGACAAAATATAACCGTCCCATCTATTCTAGTCTAATTTAAAGACAAATTAAGATACGTGGGAAGGACCCGGTTTTCATAAGATCAGCTAGATGATTTGAGGAAATGCCAGCACTTTGGTTTGACAAATAACGTCAGTGTTTGGAAGTAAAATTTGGCAGCATAGGCAACAGAAATATGAGCATTGTTTAATAATTTCTTGAACTTATGTGAGAAAAATGATTTAAGTTAAAAATATATCCAATGCTAAAACAAGATGACTGATTTATGTGAGATATATAGCTCAAGTTTTGAAAACAAGGTCAAACTTGGCTGCAAAATCCAAAGTGCAACTGCTGCCTTTAGCAGCAGTTGCACTGACGGTGAGCTTTAAATTCCTAGGGGGGGCTGCGTCATGGCTTGTCGCATGCAAGTCTAACAAGTGTGAGGTGTTAGTCCATAGCCAAAACAACTCACTAGACCTCTCTATGGGAGGGTGAGGAAAGTAAATGATGACCTATAGGGTCCGAACAACAGCTAAAGACATCTAATGCTAAAACAAGATGTCTGATTTATGTGAGATATATAGCTGAAGTTTTGAAAACAATGTCAAACTTGGCTGCAAAATCCAAAGTGCAACTGCAGCGTGTGGCGGCAGTTGCGCTGACGGGGATGTTTAAATTCCTAGGGGGGGCTGCGTCATGGCTTGTCGCATGCAAGTCTAACAAGTGTGAGGTGTTAGTCCATAGCCAAAACAACTCACTAGACCTCTCTATGGGAGGGTGAGGAAAGTAAATGATGACCTATAGGGTCTGAAAAACAGTTAAAGATATCCAATGCTAAAACAAGATGTCTGATTTATGTGAGATATATAGCTGAAGTTTTGAAAACAAGGTCAAACTTGGCTGCAAAATCCAAAGTGCAACTGCTGCCTTTGGCAACAGTTGCACTGACGGTGAGCTTTAAATTCCTAGGGGGGGCTGCGTCATGGCTTGTCGCATGCAAGTCTAACAAGTGTGAGGTGTTAGTCCAAAGCCAAAACAACTCACTAGAGCTCTCTATGGGAGGGTGAGGAAAGAAAATCTCCACGTGTTGGGTAAGGCTTCCATGAGATATTAAATATTACTTCTTCTGAAGTCACCTTAGTGATGTTTGAAAGATTAGTTCGAAATATAGCAGACATATTAATGGCCTTAACTGCCTTAATGGCTGATGATATTAGCCTTTTTCTCACACATATACATTTTTTGTTTAAATTTCCAGGTCCAAGTCACAACTTTCCAAATGACAATGACTCTGACTTCTTAAATTAAAAGATGTTGTCAATGGAAAGGTTAGAGTCTAGTTACTGACAAAATATAACCGTCCCATCTATTCTAGTCTAATTTAAAGACAAATTAAGATACGTGGGAAGGACCCGGTTTTCATAAGATCAGCTAGATGATTTGAGGAAATGCCAGCACTTTGGTTTGACAAATAACGTCAGTGTTTGGAAGTAAAATTTGGCAGCATAGGCAACAGAAATATGAGCATTGTTTCATAATTTCTTGAATTTATGTGAGAAAATTGATTTTAGTTAAAATATATCCAATGCTAAAACAAGATGTCTGATTTATGTGAGATATATAGCTGAAGTTTTGAAAACAAGGTCAAACTTGGCTGCAAAATCCAAAGTGCAACTGCTGCCTTTAGCAGCAGTTGCACTGACGGTGAGCTTTAAATTCCTAGGGGGGGCTGCGTCATGGCTTGTCGCATGCAAGTCTAACAAGTGTGAGGTGTTAGTCCATAGCCAAAACAACTCACTAGACCTCTCTATGGGAGGGTGAGGAAAGTAAATGATGACCTATAGGGTCTGAAAAACAGTTAAAGATATCCAATGCTAAAACAAGATGTCTGATTTATGTGAGATATATAGCTGAAGTTTTGAAAACAAGGTCAAACTTGGCTGCAAAATCCAAAGTGCAACTGCTGCCTTTGGCAGCAGTTGCACTGACGGTGAGCTTTAAATTCCTAGGGGGGGCTGCGTCATGGCTTGTCGCATGCAAGTCTAACAAGTGTGAGGTGTTAGTCCATAGCCAAAACAACTCACTAGACCTCTCTATGGGAGGGTGAGGAAAGTAAATGATGACCTATAGGGTCTGAAAAACAGTTAAAGATATCCAATGCTAAAACAAGATGTCTGATTTATGTGAGATATATAGCTGAAGTTTTGAAAACAAGGTCAAACTTGGCTGCAAAATCCAAAGTGCAACTGCTGCCTTTGGCCTGATTTGCAGTGACGGTGAGCTTTAAATTCCTAGGGGGGGCTGCGTCATGGCTTGTCGCATGCAAGTCTAACAAGTGTGAGGTGTTAGTCCAAAGCCAAAACAACTCACTAGAGCTCTCTATGGGAGGGTGAGGAAAGAAAATCTCCACGTGTTGGGTAAGGCTTCCATGAGATATTAAATATTACTTCTTCTGAAGTCACCTTAGTGATGTTTGAAAGATTAGTTCGAAATATAGCAGACATATTAATGGCCTTAACTGCCTTAATGGCTGATGATATTAGCCTTTTTCTCACACATATACATTTTTTGTTTAAATTTCCAGGTCCAAGTCACAACTTGCTAAATGACAATGACTCTGACTTCTTAAATTAAAAGATGTTGTCAATGGAAAGGTTAGAGTCTAGTTACTGACAAAATATAACCGTCCCATCTATTCTAGTCTAATTTAAAGACAAATTAAGATACGTGGGAAGGACCCGGTTTTCATAAGATCAGCT
The DNA here is from genome assembly GCF_036669925.1 of Montipora capricornis. Classification (NCBI taxonomy): domain Eukaryota; kingdom Metazoa; phylum Cnidaria; class Anthozoa; order Scleractinia; family Acroporidae; genus Montipora; species Montipora capricornis. Next base: position 25,346,096 of record NC_090887.1, on the reverse strand, counting down.
AGATGATTTGAGGAAATGCCAGCACTTTGGTTTGACAAATAACGTCAGTGTTTGGAAGTAAAATTTGGCAGCATAGGCAACAGAAATATGAGCATTGTTTAATAATTTCTTGAATTTATGTGAGAAAATTGATTTTAGTTAAAAATAAATCCAATGCTAAAACAAGATGTCTGATTTATGTGAGATATATAGCTGAAGTTTTGAAAACAAGGTCAAACTTGGCTGCAAACTCCAAAGTGCAAGTGCTGCCTTGGGCAGCATTTGCACTGACGGTGAGCTTTAAATTCCTAGGGGGGGCTGCGTCATGGCTTGTCGCATGCAAGTCTAACAAGTGTGAGGTGTTAGTCCATAGCCAAAACAACTCACTAGACCTCTCTATGGGAGGGTGAGGAAAGTAAATGATGACCTATAGGGTCTGAAAAACAGTTAAAGATATCCAATGCTAAAACAAGATGTCTGATTTATGTGAGATATATAGCTGAAGTTTTGAAAACAAGGTCAAACTTGGCTGCAAAATCCAAAGTGCAACTGCTGCCTTTGGCAACAGTTGCACTGACGGTGAGCTTTAAATTCCTAGGGGGGGCTGCGTCATGGCTTGTCGCATGCAAGTCTAACAAGTGTGAGGTGTTAGTCCAAAGCCAAAACAACTCACTAGAGCTCTCTATGGGAGGGTGAGGAAAGAAAATCTCCACGTGTTGGGTAAGGCTTCCATGAGATATTAAATATTACTTCTTCTGAAGTCACCTTAGTGATGTTTGAAAGATTAGTTCGAAATATAGCAGACATATTAATGGCCTTAACTGCCTTAATGGCTGATGATATTAGCCTTTTTCTCACACATATACATTGTTTGTTTAAATTTCCAGGTCCAAGTCACAACTTGCTAAATGACAATGACTCTGACTTCTTAAATTAAAAGATGTTGTCAATGGAAAGGTTAGAGTCTAGTTACTGACAAAATATAACCGTCCCATCTATTCTAGTCTAATTTAAAGACAAATTAAGATACGTGGGAAGGACCCGGTTTTCATAAGATCAGCTAGATGATTTGAGGAAATGCCAGCACTTTGGTTTGACAAATAACGTCAGTGTTTGGAAGTAAAATTTGGCAGCATAGGCAACAGAAATATGAGCATTGTTTAATAATTTCTTGAATTGATGTGAGAAAATTGATTTTAGTTAAAAATATATCCAATGCTAAAACAAGATGTCTGATTTATGTGAGATATATAGCTGAAGTTTTGAAAACAAGGTCAAACTTGGCTGCAAAATCCAAAGTGCAACTGCTGCCTTTAGCAGCAGTTGCACTGACGGTGAGCTTTAAATTCCTAGCGGGGGCTGCGTCATGGCTTGTCGCACGCAAGTCTAACAACTGTGAGGTGTTAGTCCATAGCCAAAACAACTCACTAGACCTCTCTATGGGAGGGTGAGGAAAGTAAATGATGACCTATAGGGTCTCAAAAAACAGTTAAAGATATCCAATGCTAAAACAAGATGTCTGATTTATGTGAGATATATAGCTGAAGTTTTGAAAACAAGGTCAAACTTGGCTGCAAAATCCAAAGTGCAACTGCTGCCTTTGGCAGCAGTTGCACTGACAGTGCGGTATAGCTTCGTAGGGGGAGCTGCGGCGTGGCTTGTCGCATGCAAGTCTAACAAGCGTGAGGTGTTAGTCCATAGCCAAAACAACTCACTAGACCTCTCTATGGGAGGGTGAGGAAAGTAAATGATGACGTATAGGGTCTGAAAGAGAGTTAAAGATATCCAATGCTAAAACAAGATGTCTGATTTATGTGAGATATATAGCTGAAGTTTTGAAAACAAGGTCAAACTTGGCTGCAAAATCCAAAGTGCAACTGCTGCCTTTGGCAGCAGTTGCACTGACGGTGAGCTTTAAATTCCTAGGGGGGGCTGCGTCATGGCTTGTCGCATGCAAGTCTAACAAGTGTGAGGTGTTAGTCCATAGCCAAAACAACTCACTAGACCTCTCTATGGGAGGGTGAGGAAAGTAAATGATGACCTATAGGGTCTGAAAAACAGTTAAAGATATCCAATGCTAAAACAAGATGTCTGATTTATGTGAGATATATAGCTGAAGTTTTGAAAACAAGGTCAAACTTGGCTGCAAAATCCAAAGTGCAACTGCTAACTTTGGCAACAGTTGCACTGACGGTGAGCTTTAAATTCCTAGGGGGGGCTGCGTCATGGCTTGTCGCATGCAAGTCTAACAAGTGTGAGGTGTTAGTCCAAAGCCAAAACAACTCACTAGAGCTCTCTATGGGAGGGTGAGGAAAGAAAATCTCCACGTGTTGGGTAAGGCTTCCATGAGATATTAAATATTACTTCTTCTGAAGTCACCTTAGTGATGTTTGAAAGATTAGTTCGAAATATAGCAGACATATTAATGGCCTTAACTGCCTTAATGGCTGATGATATTAGCCTTTTTCTCACACATATACATTTTTTGTTTAAATTTCCAGGTCCAAGTCACAACTTGCTAAATGACAATGACTCTGACTTCTTAAATTAAAAGATGTTGTCAATGGAAAGGTTAGAGTCTAGTTACTGACAAAATATAACCGTCCCATCTATTCTAGTCTAATTTAAAGACAAATTAAGATACGTGGGAAGGACCCGGTTTTCATAAGATCAGCTAGATGATTTGAGGAAATGCCAGCACTTTGGTTTGACAAATAACGTCAGTGTTTGGAAGTAAATTTGGCAGAATAGGCAACAGAAATATGAGCATTGTTTAATAATTTCTTGAATTTATGTGAGAAAATTGATTTAAGTTAAAAATATATCCCATGCTAAAACAAGATGTCTGATTTATGTGAGATATATAGCTGAAGTTTTGAAAACAAGGTCAAACTTGGCTGCAAAATCCAAAGTGCAAGTGCTTCCTTTGGCAGCAGTTGCACTGACGGTGAGCTTTAAATTCCTAGGGGGGGCTGCGTCATGGCTTGTCGCATGCAAGTCTAACAAGTGTGAGGTGTTAGTCCATAGCCAAAACAACTCACTAGACCTCTCTATGGGAGGGTGAGGAAAGTAAATGATGACCTATAGGGTCTGAAAAACAGTTAAAGATATCCAATGCTAAAACAAGATGTCTGATTTATGTGAGATATATAGCTGAAGTTTTGAAAACAAGGTCAAACTTGGCTGCAAAATCCAAACTGCAACTGTCAGTTGCACTGACGGTGAGCTTTAAATTCCTAGGGGGGGGGCTGCGTCATAGCTTGTCGCATGCAAGTCTAACAAGTGTGAGGTGTTAGTCCAAAGCCAAAACAACTCACTAGAGCTCTCTATGGGAGGGTGAGGAAAGAAAATCTCCACGTGTTGGGTAAGGCTTCCATGAGATATTAAATATTACTTATTCTGAAGTCACCTTAGTGATGTTTGAAAGATTAGTTCGAAATATAGCAGACATATTAATGGCCTTAACTGCCTTAATGGCTGATGATATTAGCCTTTTTCTCACACATATACATTTTTTGTTTAAATTTCCAGGTCCAAGTCACAACTTGCAAAATGACAATGCCTCTGACTTCTTAAATTAAAAGATGTTGTCAATGGAAAGGTTAGAGTCTAGTTACTGACAAAATATAACCGTCCCATCTATTCTAGTCTAATTTAAAGACAAATTAAGATACGTGGGAAGGACCCGGTTTTCATAAGATCAGCTAGATGATTTGAGGAAATGCCAGCACTTTGGTTTGACAAATAACGTCAGTGTTTGGAAGTAAAATTTGGCAGCATAGGCAACAGAAATATGAGCATTGTTTAATAATTTCTTGAATTTATGTGAGAAAATTGATTTTAGTTAAAATATATCCAATGCTAAAACAACATGTCTGATTTTTGTGAGATATATCGCTGAAGTTTTGAAAACACGGTCAAACTTGGCTGCAAAATCCATAGTGCAAGTGCTGCCTTTGGCAGCAGTTGCACTGACGGTGAGCTTTAAATTCCTAGGGGGGGCTGCGTCATGGCTTGTCGCATGCAAGTCTAACAAGTGTGAGGTGTTAGTCCATAGCCAAAACAACTCACTAGACCTCTCTATGGGAGGGTGAGGAAAGTAAATGATGACCTATAGGGTCTGAAAAACAGTTAAAGATATCCAATGCTAAAACAAGATGTCTGATTTATTTGAGATATATAGCTGAAGTTTTGAAAACAAGGTCAAACTTGGCTGCAAAATCCAAAGTGCAACTGCTGCCTTTGGCAATAGTTGCACTGACAGTGAGCTTTAAATTCCTAGGGGGGGCTGCGTCATGGGTTGTCGCATGCAAGTCTAACAAGTGTGAGGTGTTAGTCCATAGCCAAAACAACTCACTAGAGCTCTCTATGGGAGGGTGAGGAAAGAAAATCTCCACGTGTTGGGTAAGGCTTCCATGAGATATTAAATATTACTTCTTCTGAAGTCACCTTAGTGATGTTTGAAAGATTAGTTCGAAATATAGCAGACATATTAATGGCTTTAACTGCCTTAATGGCTGATGATATTAGCCTTTTTCTCACACATATACATTGTTTGTTTAAATTTCCAGGTCCAAGTCACAACTTGCTAAATGACAATGACTCTGACTTTTTAAATTAAAAGATGTTGTCAATGGAAAGGTTAGAGTCTAGTTACTGACAAAATATAACCGTCCCATCTATTCTAGTCTAATTTAAAGACAAATTAAGATACGTGGGAAGGACCCGGTTTTCATAAGATCAGCTAGATGATTTGAGGAAATGCCAGCACTTTGGTTTGACAAATAACGTCAGTGTTTGGAAGTAAAATTTGGCAGCATAGGCAACAGAAATATGAGCATTGTTTAATAATTTCTTGAATTTATGTGAGAAAATTGATTTCAGTTAAAAATATATCCAATGCTAAAACAAGATGTCTGATTTATGTGAGATATATAGCTGAAGTTTTGAAAACAAGGTCAAACTTGGCTGCAAAATCCAAAGCAGCAGTTGCACTGACGGTGAGCTTTAAATTCCTAGGGGGGGCTGCGTCATGGCTTGTCGCATGCAAGTCTAACAAGTGTGAGGTGTTAGTCCATAGCCAAAACAACTCACTAGACCTCTCTATGGGAGGGTGAGGAAAGTAAATGATGACCTATAGGGTCTGAAAAACAGTTAAAGATATCCAATGCTAAAACAAGATGTCTGATTTATGTGAGATATATAGCTGAAGTTTTGAAAACAAGGTCAAACTTGGCTGCAAAATCCAAAGTGCAACTGCTGCCTTTGGCAACAGTTGCACTGACGGTGAGCTTTAAATTCCTAGGGGGGGCTGCGTCATAGCTTGTCGCATGCAAGTCTAACAAGTGTGAGGTGTTAGTCCAAAGCCAAAACAACTCACTAGAGCTCTCTATGGGAGGGTGAGGAAAGAAAATCTCCACGTGTTGGGTAAGGCTTCCATGAGATATTAAATATTACTAATTCTGAAGTCACCTTAGTGATGTTTGAAAGATTAGTTCGAAATATAGCAGACATATTAATGGCCTTAACTGCCTTAATGGCTGATGATATTAGCCTTTTTCTCACACATATACATTTTTTGTTTAAATTTCCAGGTCCAAGTCACAACTTGCTAAATGACAATGACTCTGACTTCTTAAATTAAAAGATGTTGTCAATGGAAAGGTTAGAGTCTAGTTACTGACAAAATATAACCGTCCCATCTATTCTAGTCTAATTTAAAGACAAATTAAGATACGTGGGAAGGACCCGGTTTTCATAAGATCAGCTAGATGATTTGAGGAAATGCCAGCACTTTGGTTTGACAAATAACGTCAGTGTTTGGAAGTAAAATTTGGCAGCATAGGCAACAGAAATATGAGCATTGTTTCATAATTTCTTGAATTTATGTGAGAAAATTGATTTTAGTTAAAATATATCCAATGCTAAAACAAGATGTCTGATTTATGTGAGATATATAGCTGAAGTTTTGAAAACAAGGTCAAACTTGGCTGCAAAATCCAAAGTGCAAGTGCTGCCTGTGGCAGCCGGCGCACGGACGGTGAGCATTAGATTCCTAGGGGGGCGTGCGTCATGGCTTGTCGCATGCAAGTCTAACAAGTGTGAGGTGTTAGTCCATAGCCAAAACAACTCACTAGACCTCTCTATGGGAGGGTGAGGAAAGTAAATGATGACCTATAGGGTCTGAAAAACAGTTAAAGATATCCAATGCTAAAACAAGATGTCTGATTTATGTGAGATATATAGCTGAAGTTTTGAAAACAAGGTCAAACTTGGCTGCAAAATCCAAACTGCAACTGTCAGTTGCACTGACGGTGAGCTTTAAATTCCTAGGGGGGGGGCTGCGTCATGGCTTGTCGCATGCAAGTCTAACAAGTGTGAGGTGTTAGTCCATAGCCAAAACAACTCACTAGACCTCTCTATGGGAGGGTGAGGAAAGAAAATCTCCACGTGTTGGGTAAGGCTTCCATGAGATATTAAATATTACTTCTTCTGAAGTCACCTTAGTGATGTTTGAAAGATTAGTTCGAAATATAGCAGACATATTAATGGCTTTAACTGCCTTAATGGCTGATGATATTAGCCTTTTTCTCACACATATACATTGTTTGTTTAAATTTCCAGGTCCAAGTCACAACTTGCTAAATGACAATGACTCTGACTTTTTAAATTAAAAGATGTTGTCAATGGAAAGGTTAGAGTCTAGTTACTGACAAAATATAACCGTCCCATCTATTCTAGTCTAATTTAAAGACAAATTAAGATACGTGGGAAGGACCCGGTTTTCATAAGATCAGCTAGATGATTTGAGGAAATGCCAGCACTTTGGTTTGACAAATAACGTCAGTGTTTGGAAGTAAAATTTGGCAGCATAGGCAACAGAAATATGAGCATTGTTTAATAATTTCTTGAATTAATGTGAGAAAATTGGGTTGAGGTAAAAATATATACAATGCTAAAACAAGATGTCTGATTTATGTGAGATATATAGCTGAAGTTTTGAAAACAAGGTCAAACTTGGCTGCAAAATCCAAAGTGAAACTGCTGCCTTTAGCAGCAGTTGCACTGACGGTGAGCTTTAAATTCCTAGGGGGGGCTGCGTCATGGCTTGTCGCATGCAAGTCTAACAAGTGTGAGGTGTTAGTCCATAGCCAAAACAACTCACTAGACCTCTCTATGGGAGGGTGAGGAAAGTAAATGATGACCTATAGGGTCCGAAAAACAGTTAAAGATATCCAATGCTAAAACAAGATGTCTGATTTATGTGAGATATATAGCTGAAGTTTTGAAAACAAGGTCAAACTTGGCTGCAAAATCCAAAGTGCAACTGCTGCCTTTGGCAGCAGTTGCACTGTCGGTGAGGTTTAACTTGCTAGGGGGGGGGCTGCGTCTTGGCTTGTCGCATGCAAGTCTAACAAGTGTGAGGTGTTAGTCCATAGCCAAAACAACTCACTAGACCTCTCTATGGGAGGGTGAGGAAAGTAAATGATGACCTATAGGGTCTGAAAGACAGTTAAAGATATCCAATGCTAAAACAAGATGTCTGATTTATGTGAGATATATAGCTGAAGTTTTGAAAACAAGGTCAAACTTGGCTGCAAAATCCAAAGTGCAACTGCTGCCTTTGGCAGCAGTTGCACTGACGGTGAGCTTTAAATTCCTAGGGGGGGCTGCGTCATGGCTTGTCGCATGCAAGTCTAACAAGTGTGAGGTGTTAGTCCATAGCCAAAACAACTCACTAGACGTCTCTATGGGAGGGTGAGGAAAGTAAATGATGACCTATAGGGTCTGAAAAACAGTTAAAGATATCCAATGCTAAAACAAGATGTCTGATTTATGTGAGATATATAGCTGAAGTTTTGAAAACAAGGTCAAACTTGGCTGCAAAATCCAAAGTGCAACTGCTAACTTTGGCAACAGTTGCACTGAAGGTGAGCTTTAAATTCCTAGGGGGGGCTGCGTCATGGCTTGTCGCATGCAAGTCTAACAAGTGTGAGGTGTTAGTCCATAGCCAAAACAACTCACTAGACCTCTCTATGGGAGGGTGAGGAAAGTAAATGATGACCTATAGGGTCTAAAAACAGTTAAACATATCTAATGCTAAAAAAAGATGTCTGATTTATGTGAGATATATAGCTGAAGTTTTGAAAACAAGGTCAAACTTGGCTGCAAAATCCAAAGTGCAACTGCTGCCTTTGGCAACAGTTGCACTGACGGTGAGCTTTAAATTCCTAGGGGGGCTGCGTCATAGCTTGTCGCATGCAAGTCTAACAAGTGTGAGGTGTTAGTCCAAAGCCAAAACAACTCACTAGAGCTCTCTATGGGAGGGTGAGGAAAGAAAATCTCCACGTGTTGGGTAACGCTTCCATGAGATATTAAATATTACTTCTTCTGAAGTCACCTTAGTGATGTTTGAAAGATTAGTTCGGAATATAGCAGACATATTAATGGCCTTAACTGCCTTAATGGCTGATGATATTAGCCTTTTTCTCACACATACATTGTTTGTTTAAATTTCCAGGTCCAAGTCACAACTTGCTAAATGACAATGACTCTGACTTCTTAAATTAAAAGATGTTGTCAATGGAAAGGTTAGAGTCTAGTTACTGACAAAATATAACCGTCCCATCTATTCTAGTCTAATTTAAAGACAAATTAAGATACGTGGGAAGGACCCGGTTTTCATAAGATCAGCTAGATGATTTGAGGAAATGCCAGCACTTTGGTTTGACAAATAACGTCAGTGTTTGGAAGTAAATTTGGCAGCATAGGCAACAGAAATATGAGCATTGTTTAATAATTTCTTGAATTTATGTGAGAAAATTGATTTTAGTTAAAAATATATCCAATGCTAAAACAAGATGTCTGATTTATGTGAGATATAGCTGAAGTTTTGAAAACAAGGTCAAACTTGGCTGCAAAATCCAACGTTCAAGTGCTGCCTTTGGCAGCAGTTGCACTGACGGTGAGCTTTAAATTCCTAGGGGGGGCTGCGTCATGGCTTGTCGCATGCAAGTCTAACAAGTGTGAGGTGTTAGTCCATAGCCAAAACAACTCACTAGACCTCTCTATGGGAGGGTGAGGAAAGTAAATGCTGACCTCTAGGGTCTGACAAACAGTTAAAGATATCCAATGCTAAAACAAGATGTCTGATTTATGTGAGATATATAGCTGAAGTTTTGAAAACAAGGTCAAACTTGGCTGCAAAATCCAAAGTGCAGCTGCTGCCTTTGGCAGCAGTTGCACTGACGGTGAGCTTTAAATTCCTAGGGGGGCTGCGTCATGGCTTGTCGCATGCAAGTCTAACAAGTGTGAGGTGTTAGTCCAAAGCCAAAACAACTCACTAGACCTCTCTATGGGAGGGTGATGAAAGAAAATCTCCACGTGTTGGGTAAGGCTTCCATGAGATATTAAATTACTTCTTCTGAAGTCACCTTAATGATGTTTGAAGGATTAGTTCGAAATATAGCAGACATATTAATGGCCTTAACTGCCTTAATGGCTGATGATATTAGCCTTTTTCTCACACATATACATTGTTTGTTTAAATTTCCAGGTCCAAGTCACAACTTGCTAAATGACAATGACTCTGACTTCTAAATTAAAAGATGTTGTCAATGGAAAGGTTAGAGTCTAGTTACTGACAAAATATAACCGTCCCATCTATTCTAGTCTAATTTAAAGACAAATTAAGATACGTGGGAAGGACCCGGTTTTCATAAGATCAGCTAGATGATTTGAGGAAATGCCAGCACTTTGGTTTGACAAATAACGTCAGTGTTTAGAAGTAAAATTTGGCAGCATAGGCAACAGAAATATAAGCATTGTTTAATAATTTCTTGAGTTTATGTGAGAAAATTGATTTTAGTTAAAATATATCCAATGCTAAAAAAAGATGTCTGATTTATGTGAGATATATAGCTGAAGTTTTGAAAACAAGGTCAAACTTGGCTGCAAAAAACAAAGTGCTAATGCTGCCTTTGGCAGCAGTTGCACTGACGGTGAGCTTTAAATTCCTAGGGGGGGGCTGCGTCATGGCTTTCGCATGCAAGTCTAACAAGTGTGAGGTGTTAGTCCATAGCCAAAACAACTCACTAGACCTCTCTATGGGAGGGTGAGGAAAGTAAATGATGACCTATAGGGTCTGAAAAACAGTTAAAGATATCCAATGCTAAAACAAGATGTCTGATTTATGTGAGATATATAGCTGAAGTTTTGAAAACAAGGTCAAACTTGGCTGCAAAATCCAAAGTGCAACTGCTGCCTTTGGCAACAGTTGCACTGACGGTGAGCTTTAAATTCCTAGGGGGGGCTGCATCATGGCTTGTCGCATG
>NC_090887.1:25318283-25328283 GCF_036669925.1 Montipora capricornis | reverse complement strand
TTTATACTAATAATAATTATTATCCAACTGTACTAGTTATTGTACAGAAAAAGCACGGAACGAGAACAAATATTCCGCGATATTGTGCATGCAGTTAGTTAACTGTACACTTGGTTATTGTACAGTAGAGAACCAGTTCGACTAGTGTAGATTCTGACGTTGCTCTACAATGTCACACCACAGGCGCCCCAAGTTCAGTGTGAGCATGGCCGACAAAAATATAAGGATTTGTAGAGGAAGGATTTGTATGGGAAGCCCGATAAAAAGCTTAAGGAGATAGTTATATGAAAAAGATTCTCAATAAAAAGCAGAACTTTATTGCCAACGTGGGTAGTTTCCTCCCTGTGTGGTTATTTTCCAGATCCGACGCGATTTGAGCCATTTCTCAATTTCGTGGTTGTCAAGGGTAAAATAAAATCCTAGGGCTGAGACTAAATTCTCAGGTGCCACCACAGGCAGCCCAAGTTCGCGTCACTAGAGAGCGTGTAATAATTAATTACTAGTGGGAAAGCGGTATAGGCCACTTCGAAAAATACCATAATACTCTTTATTTGTCCCCCCAAATTTTGCATAAGCATTGTTTCCAGTTTCTCTTGGAACTTACAATGGTCCCAAGAGAAAACGAAAACAATGCTTATGCAAAATTTGGGCGGATAAACAAAAAGTATTATGGTATTTTCCAAAGTGGCCTATTGGGTTACAGGCAGCCGTTGAAAAGACTTTAGAGGGGAAATAAAATACCGTCGATTATGAAGCCTAAAAAAACGCTCAATTTAACGTTCATTCAATAAAATGAATAAAAGTGACTCACCTCTGGTGTATTCTTGTGCGTTTTGGTGCTTATTTTACCGTTTCGGACATTCCGTGAAATCCCGGTCTTATGACTTATTATTTATAAATAATGGATTAACATGCGCGCAAATTTCTTTATTCCCCTGGGTCCCGACATGACTGTATTGACTGAGCTTTCAAGGAATCAACATGCAAATAAACTTTTTTCTCGTAGGATATTGTGCTGCGAATATTTTGCGGCTGGACTTACTGAAGCCAGTGAAATTTAATTGTTAGCATCTGAGAGAAAACGGTCGGGTCGGGAGACCCAGTGGAATAAAAAAAATTGTGGTTGACAAAATAGTGGAACAAATGTTGTTTGCATAATTAATGTTAATTCCTTGAAGGCTTGATAAATACAGTTACGATCGCGATGACCCTGCTACGTACAAGTCCTATTAACTAATAAAAGCGGCATGAATGCACAAAAGTTTGTTCACTACGGCTTTCATTCTGGCATCTTTCAACGCTTTCCGGCTTCACGAATGTGGTTTTGAAGTTTGTCAACACGAATGCCATCAGGCGTGACTGTGATTGGACGACACGACAGAGTTTTGATATGACTCCTGGGTTCAAACCATTTGCTCTTTTAATGTTACCAAGTCTAACTTGCATCACTCCGCTCGACCAGCCTCTTGCTTAAAAAAAAATAAGCACTTTTTATTTAAGACCATCCTCAATAATGTTTTCAACTTTTTTTCTGGCATATCCGACGTTTTTCCACCTAAAAAAATTGTATTTATTCGATTTTGGGCCACCAGAATTGTGGCTCAGAATGGAGGAGTCAGCGGTCATTCTTGCAGCTTATGATGTGTGATATGGGAAGACATGCGAGAACTGTACGGAACGCTCCAGGCATATAAAAGCAGTGTTCAGACCGATGTTTGTCGTGAATATTGAGTCCGCGAAGAAACAGCAAAGCAACGAAGAAAATATCCACAGTAGCACTTGTGTTTACCTTGTTTCTCTTGATTACGAAATCTCTGTTCCCCATATCATACGTCACAACAGGCTGCTGATTTAGTTTTTGCGCCCGCACTGAAAAGGCCGAAAAGGCGGTAAAAGCCCAATTCGAAAGTAATTTTCTCGCAAAAAACAGGAAACGAGAAAAATAACTACACAAACTTAACTTTACTTATGTCAGGCTTTCCAAAAAAATATTGGAAAAATTGCTGATTTTGGCCTTCATTTTCCTTTAAACATCAATAGTTGCATAAGTCGGCTGTTTTCCAATAAGGCCTGTTGCTGGGGTGACATGGCACTTGCACGTGTTGTGCATATGTTGTCAATATTGTTTTTATCATTCAAGGAAGTAAAAATACGATTCTCTTTAAATCTAAATGTTGAAAGAGTTTTTTTTCTTTTCTAGTGCGGATTTTAGCGATTGCTGTAGTGTTTGCACTGAAAAAAGAAATGTGGAAAAGTGTTCTGCTTGTAATTATAAGTGGTAAGTATGCTTTCCATTCAGCCAAAATTTCCGGAAATTTCGGTTGGAATCAAATGGAACGGTCCTCTGAAACTGGTCCACTTTGATTGATTTGACGGGTCGGACCAAAAAATCGGTTTCCAGTGGAAGGAATTATTGTTTTCTTTGTCTCAGGCTCAAAACACGGTAACGTGAAACTCTCTGACTGGCGCGAAATTTACACGAACGTGCTCACTGTGGCTTGGGTCAAAATAGCCCCTTTTCGATATTTAAATTTCAGTCCTAAACAAAAGTCGTTTCTTCTAGTATTCTTGCAACCAATCGCGAAGCCCTTTCGATTCATTGTGGTACGACCCGACTGAATTATTTGAAAATTCGTTTACGATGAGAGATGGATAGCCAGTGAAGCAAAAATGCAAAGAAAGAAGAAAAATCAAGATGTGTTTTCAGGATCATCTGGAGAATGCCAGTGGTGGTCTGAAGTGCCATCGGTCTTAAGTCTCAAGCAAATGAGAAGCCATGAGTGTTAAAGCAAGCTAAATGTACCAGACATATTGATATGCATGCGTTAACATTACTTTCACTACTGATCGGCTGTGAGAGATGCAATGTCAGGAAACACAGCCCAAAACGGAAGTAGCGGGTTAGTATATGTAATCGTTTGGGGCCCGATTGCAATTAAGGATTAATTTCAAGAAGTATTTTCAAAGGTTTCACAAAATGTAGAAAATTTTTAAAAAATACAATTGAAATTAATCCTGAATTGGACGAGGGCACATTGCGATTCATAGTACATTAAATATTCACCACCCTCGCGTGACGTCATTAGCTATTATATAAGACCTCACCAAATATGCGCATGTGTTAGTTGGCCAAAGTCGGCAACGAAAGAAGAAGCTCCCACCCTCCCCACCCTTCTTGTTTCGTCGTCTCCGTCTCCTCTGTCAGCTCCATAGGGGAGGCTATTCCCAACATCTTAATGCTGATGACAAACGAGGGATACTGTACAAAGGACAAGGTAACTGACTAATCAGTTCAATGAACAGTTTAAACTTGAATTAAAACACGCGTTCATTTGGTTAAAGTTCAGTTCCATAAATCGTTGCCGTCAATAGACAAGCGCTTAAAATCGGCGATGATATGGCGAGGGCAATAGAAGTTAAACTTGGAACGAAGAGGCCAAAAGAAAAGGAGGAGCGAAGACTTGAAAGAAAATGGGAGGAGCAGAAATTGTAAAAGCGAATGCAATAATTAAGGCGACCAGTTGTATAAACTGGAAATGGAATCTATACAAACAGTTAACAAGAAAGGAAAGGAAAAAGACTGGGACGAGTTACGAGCAAAGTTACACAGGAGTCCAAACAAAATGAAGGAATATAATTAGCAAAATCAAAAGGAATATTATAAGATAAACTAAGAGGGAGGGTGGTGAAGCTTAAGAAGTAGGAAGAAAGAGATACGAATCCGGAATATGACGAAGGCAACTTTTACAAGAAAAGAGATGAGAGCAAGAATCCATTACAGAAGAGCAAGATTCACCGAAATTGGCCTAGTCCCCAGTGGAGGCAGTGTGGTCCAGTGGTTTGGGCGTTTGCCTTGAGACTCGGCGGAGATCCCGGGTTCAAGACCCGCTCTGATCACTCGTTGAATTTGTTCCTGGTAGTCCCTGGTTCAACTCCCCAGGTGCACTTGTAAATAGCCGACTGGTATGCCTCCCACCAGTTGGGATTCTTAACAGTTGTTGTTGTTGTCTTCTGTTGTTTCGTTGATTGTGTTTCATTGGCCCTGAAAAGTCCCTATGGGGAGCGGTCAATTAAGTATGTATTGTATTGCATCTGCGTCAGAAAAGTGTCTATTTTTAAACCAAGTTTCCGGGAAAATAAACAAGAGACCAAATCGGTCAAGTCAATTTTGTACCCAATTCAAACCCTTTGGGAATAAAACGTTTTTTCCCAGATATTGTTATATCATTGGAATGTGAATGCTACATTGTAATCATAATACAGCAAACAAAGAATCTTGACCCCGGGAGATTTGAATTGGGTACAATATTTGGTCCATTCTTTATTTTCCCGCAAAAATGGGTTTAAAAGTAAACACCTCCCTGACACTCACGGGGACAATCTTGCTCTTGGGTAATGGGTTGATGAGAGATCAAAAGACACGAGGATAGATTCTAACATGGACAACGGTTCATGCAGGTCTGGGCAACCACACGGGAAGATTAAATCACATCCCCGCAAAAAAATGGATAAAACGCGGTAAAAGAAAAGTCAACGAAAAGATTCATCATTAAAGAATAAGTGAAAAAGAGCTGGGAAAGAGGAGAAATTGATGTGATTCCAAAACTTTCTCATCTTCCTGGACAATATTATTTACCCTTTGTATACCAAGGAGGGTGGTATTTATTTAGTACCAAAACAGGTAAGTTTAGAAAAAAGCTAATCAAGCAGAACCTCCACCAGCCATACATAGTCAGAAAGTGCAAAAGATCACCTTGCCCGTGGCATATAGAAATTATGGAATATGTCAAAGGTGTGAAGTCATCATATTATGCAAATTTTAATTAAATACCTTACATTTATTCTTGGTTTTCATTCCCGAGATAAGACAGGCAAACAATAGAAATTATTATACATTGGTGTCACAAGCTCGATTTTGACTGGCTATAAGCAAGCAGCTAATTCTTGCTTGCTCTGTTTCTCTTACGTCATACCTAAACACAATAGATTTTATATATGAAGAATTGACGTCATACCTACAGACAATAGTTTTATGCATGCAGAAGTGACGGCACCTAACACACTAACCAGCAGTTTGATCAGTTTTGTCATGGCGGAGCTCAGCTCATGAATATGCATAATAAAACAATTATTGAATTCGGTTTTCGCATGTTAGCGATAATTATCAAGGCCTCAGTTTGTGCTATCTGCCTCAGCCTTCGGCCTCAGCAGATAACACAAACTTTGGCGTTGATAATTAACGCTAACATGCTCAACCTCATCCAATAAATGTTAAATTGCCCCTCGTGTTTTGCATAATAATATAGTCAACTGATTCCCAGAAGACATTTTGCTGCATTGTCCTGTACACCAAAATGGACGCCGTGACGTCAGATGAAAACACAAACAAATATACAACAACTTTTTGGCCTTTTTCGCAAACACAGACTCGCATGTAATCAGTCTTTGATGATACCATAAATAATAGTCTGATCAGCCGACAACTGCCATACCCCTAGAGCAAAAAAGAGTTCAAACAAATCCAAATCCGCCTTTACACTGCTGGAAACAACATTCTCTTCTCACGATCGTTCGAAGTCAATTTCTTTCTCAAAAACCGCAAATGTTGATGTTTCTTGCTTCCTCCTCAGTCGAGGATCATGTTCTGCCTGTTTCCAGGCGATATCAACCTCTTTGAAGGGGTCTTCGTTTTGTAGTTTTGGTGGGGTTTTCTACAAACCGAAGACCATGGTCAAATTCGTTGAAAACTTCAAATGTTGATGTTTCTTGTTTCTTCTTCAGTCGAGAATCATATCCCAGTTGCGGTTTCAAGTGATTTTAAGACGATTTTGGAGGGGTCTTCATTTTTGGGTCCTCGGTCTTCGTTTTGCACCCACCCTACAAACCGGCAGGGTACAAAACACA
Source organism: Montipora capricornis (assembly GCF_036669925.1). Lineage (NCBI taxonomy): Eukaryota > Metazoa > Cnidaria > Anthozoa > Scleractinia > Acroporidae > Montipora > Montipora capricornis. The sequence continues at coordinate 25,322,379 of NC_090887.1, read as the reverse complement.
GGTCACAGGTCATTGTTTTACCAATACAGAAAGTATCCTAAACATTAATAAAAGCTAACCATAGTCCTAATTAGGCCTAAACAAACGTTTTTAGGCCTAAGGTTAGCTTTTACATTGAATGTTTAGGATACTTTCTGTATTGGTAAAACAATGACCTGTGACCTGTGACCTGTGACCTATGTTTTGTACCTGCCGCCTACAAACTTAGTGAAATCAATTAATTGTAGGGATTTGAAAGACCAGGATATTTTACGAATGAATATAAATGCATATGTGAAGTACAGAATATGTGAAAGTTATTTCGATGCAGCCAAAGGAGCGCTCATCATTTCAAGACTTAACTGAGGATTAATGCATTAAAACAATTTTGAGGGAAGCAGTGATGAAAGTTCGCACATCAGTACGAGTAGGCTTGGATAAATTCTACCCCGTAAAATGGTTTATTCTGCCTGCCGGCAGCGCTGGTAAAAATCACTTATGCTGCTTGAATTCGGTATCCGAAAAATTTGAAGCCCTTTGAGCTGTATTTATTTTCGCAAATATAGAAGGGAGCCCTGGGCCTAAGCCCTAAAAGAATAGATATTCATTATGCGTAGCAAAATTGTAATTCATCTTACTTTAGGTCAAATAATCAAATCAAAGACATGGGTGTTTTCCATTTGTTTTTTATTTAGTTTTAGATTTTTCTTACAACTGTTATGTATATCATTAGTGTCATTTTTATCCATTCTGCTCAAATTCTGCTCGAAAATGCTTTATTCTATCAGCAGAATACTCGCCTCAAAAATCACTTATTCTGCTCGAAATTCTGACAGCAGAATTTATCCAAGCCTAATTACTTACATAAAAATGTAAATAAATGGTATATTCTATTAGTCTTAAGTGCCAGCTGCTCTGCAATAGTTTGTGTGTCGAATTTATGTAGGTTATTCACTTTTGCGTGAAATGTTTCTTTTCCAAGTTTCTTTTCATTTTTAAGTATGTTCCTTCAAAAGAAAAGGACATAATTATTCATCACTAAACCTTAATTCTCCCCTTTGAAGTCTTGATAAAATTAAGTTATTTATAAGCCTTGATTAATTTACGTGCCACTCGCCCTCGGGTTTTAATATTACTATTACAGTATTACATTTTATTTTCGCCTATTAAAGACTTACAGTGCCAGGTGGTAGTCATATGTTTTTTAGAAATTTAGTCCTCTTTGTAATCTGCAAAGCTAAAAAGTTCTATTAGCAGAGAACAAAATTACTTTGTGGATTTGGTTTTCGATTTGCAGTGCCTTACATGCATTAACCAGCTCAAAAACCCTAACAGCCTATTTTTATGGCTGTTGAAAATAGAGGTAAAGAAAGCACTTCCTGGTATATAATGAAAAATTTGACTTGGATCGATGTTGTAATGTTAGAATTAAATGAAAAGTTTACAAATGGATCAAGCATTAGTTTAAAGAGGCCACCAAATTAAAGATATTTTAATTATAAGGATGTACAAACTACATCGTAGTAAGTGCAATGCAAGAAATAGTCATCTTATGCATGGCTTTATTCGTGTTAAATAAGCTGTCAATCGACGCATTTTTTGTTGACCCTCCCACTTTCCTCCTCAGTTTTGATTGACACCTTGCCGTCAATTTAAATGCAGTTTCATTAATACAGAACAGGAAGATCTATTCGAAAGTGACCGCCATTCACTGAAATCATAAGTATAGTACCTGAAAATCTTCCAACAAAATTGTTGGAAATTATCTGAAACGTAAAATGGAAAACTCCTCTAATCTCTTATATCATGTAGACTGTCCAACCGGCTCCCTTACGGCAATAGCTGTTGTCCTTTCAGCCATTAGTCTTTTGGGACTTGGGGGAAATTTCCTTGTGATAATAACATTCATCAAGCGAGAAAACTTAAAGACGAGTTCTAACTACTACGTCATGAACATGGTGGTTTCTGATTTGGTGTGCGTTCTTCTCAACTGGCCCCTCTTTGCTACTGAAGGTATGCTGCAGGCTGGTGGAAGTCTTATTACGGACGCTGTTGCCGCTTCGTTCTTCTGCAAGCTGGGAATTTATTCACGATCACTGTCATATTCGGTGTCTATAATCAGCTTAATTCTAATCGCTGTGGACAGATTTATTGCGACAAGGTTTCCACTAAAATCGTTAACGATAACTGGAAAGATTCGAACAATTTTCATGCTTGTAAGTTGGGGTATACCAGCGTTTGTTCTCATTCCGTACTTGCTTTACTCTAGAGTAATTCAATCAGAGGAACATACTTTTTGCAGAAACATGATGAGTCAGTTACTGCTGCAAACCTACTACTCCGTAGGTTTTGTTTTGCTCTACTTCATCCCTTTCATTTTTATAGTCGTCCTCTACTCGCTAATTATGAAACAACTAAGAGAAAGAAGGAAGCTCTATAATGGGGATCGAATTCAATCCAGAGCAAAGAGAGACAAGGAAAACCAAAACATGATGAAAGTCTTTGGATCAATCGTCCTTGGATTTTTCACTTGTTGGACACCTCTTTATGTCTACATGTTTTTAAAATCACTTCACCCCTCTGTGTTCACGAAAGATAAATGTCTTTCATTAAATCTGGTGGGCGTGCTGTACTACATTTTCCCACTGATAAGTACAGCCATCAATCCATTTATCCTAATCGCTTTTAGTTCTAGTTATCGCGTCTCGTTCAAGAGAGCATGTTTCAATTTCCTCTGTCAAAAGAAGGGACAAAACAGTCGGCGATTTGCATTGGCGGTAGTTTACCCGCAGTAACTTCGCAAAGCAATTACGATGGACATTTTCGACCTTATGGATATTCAAAGAATTCGTCATCCAAATGCGAAGAAATTCTCCTACGTGTCAAAAGCACTGAAGATGAGATCACGAATAGATTTTTTTCTAATTTCCAAAAATTTGAAAAACTTTGTAAGAAAGGTCGACATACAACCCTCTATCGCACCGGATCACAATTTAATATATCTGTTGTTGACATGGACAAAAGAAAATCCCAGAGGACCAGGGTTGTGGAAATTCAATAACTCTTTATTAACTGAAGAGTATAGCGCTAAGATTCGTGAATTGTACCTAATGTTCCGCGAAAAACTCTCTTATGTTGAAGATAAGTGACTTTTCTGGGAAATGCTCAAGATGGAAATCCGGAATGTTACAATCTCCTTTGCCAAAGGAAAGGCGAGTTTGGTTAGAAAACATGAAAGAGAAATAAAGGAGCGATTGGATAAGTTGGATAAAAAAATATGTCATAGCGCTGGTTTGAATAACGTGGATCAAGAACTAAATGAATATGACAAACTTAAGAATGAACTTAAACTAATCTATGAAGTGAAAAGTAAAGCGAGTGTAACTGGGTTGAAAACGGAGAGAAAGCGACCAAGTATTTTTTTCAACGTAGAAAAAAGGAATTACAACCGAAAGGTCATTAACGAAATTGAAACCGAGGAAGACGCATCCATAAAGGATAATAAGGAAATTTTGGCGAAAATTGAACAATATTATAGTGATCTTTATCGGTCCAAAATATTACCGGATCATCCACAGGAAAGTTTTAATAAGTTTACACAGAATGTAGAAATGCCAAAACTTTCAGACGAGGAAAAGGTGTCTTTAGAGGGTTACCTGACATTTGAAGAGTGTCAGAAGATATTAGAAACCTTACCAAATGAAAAATCACCCGGCGAAGATGGATTTACGGCGGAACTTTATAAACACTTCTTTGATTTGGTGGGGTATGATCTTGTTGAAGGCCTTAATGCAGCCTACCATATTGGGCAACTGTCAATATCTCAGCGCAGAGGTGTGATCATTCTATTACCCAAAGGGGATGAGTCATTAACACATTTATATAACTGGAGACCAATAACATTATTGAATGTTGATTACAAAATTGCATCTAAAGCTATAGCGAAGAGAATTGAACCAATCCTAAACAAACTTGTCCATTCAGATCAAACTGGATTCGTTAAAGGAAGGTACATTGGAGAGAACATCAGACTGATTAGTGACATTATGGAAAAAACAAAAAAACTAAATAGTACAGGGGTTCTCATCTCGGTAGACTTTCAGAAAGCTTTTGATTC
>NC_090887.1:25295783-25310783 GCF_036669925.1 Montipora capricornis | reverse complement strand
ATGCGCAAAAGTTTGTTCACTACGGCTTTCATTCTGGCATCTTTCAACGCTTTCCGGCTTCACGAATGTGGTTTTGAAGTTTGTCAACACGAATGCCGTCAGGCGTGACTGTGATTGGACGACACGACAGAGTTTTGATATGACTCCTGGGTTCAAACCATTTGCTCTCCGCTCGACCAGCCTCTTGCTTAAAAAAAAAATAAGCACTTTTTATTTAAGACCATCCTCAATAATGTTTTCAACTTTTTTTCTGCCATATCCGACGTTTTTCCACCTAAAAAAATTGTATTTATTCGATTTTGGGCCATCAGCATTGTGGCTCAGAATGGAGGAGTCAGCGGTCATTCTTGCAGCTTATGATGTGTGATATGGGAAGACATGCGAGAACTGTAGGGAACGCTCCAGGTATATAAATGCAGTGTTCAGACCGATGTTTGTCTTGAATATTGAGACCGCGAAGAAACAGAAAAGCAACGAAGAAAATATCCACAGCAGCACTTGAGTTCACCTTCTTTCTCTTGATTACGAAATCTCTGTTCCCCATATCATACGTCACAACAGGCTGCTGATTTAGTTTTTGCGCCCGCACTGAAAAGGCCGAAAAGGCGGTAAAAGCCCAATTCGAAAGTAATTTTCTCGCAAAAAACAGGAAACGAGAAAAATAACTACACAAACTTAACTTTACTTATGTCAGGCTTTCCAAAAAAATATTGGAAAAATTGCTGATTTTGGCCTTCATTTTCCTTTAAACATCAATAGTTGCATAAGTCGGCTGTTTTCCAATAAGGCCTGTTGCTGGGGTGGCATGGCACTTGCACGTGTTGTGCATATGTTGTCAATATTGTTTTTATCATTCAAGGAAGTAACAATACGATTCTCTTTAAATCTAAATGTTAAAAGAGTTTTTTTTCTTTTCTAGTGCGGATTTTAGCGATTGCTGTAGTGTTTGCACTGAAAAAAGAAATGTGAAAAAGTGTTCTGCTTGTAATTATAAGTGGTAAGTATGCTTTGCATTCAGCCAAAATTTCCGGAAATTTCGGTTAGAATCAAATGGAACGGTCCTCTGAAACTGGTCCACTTTGATCGGTTTGACGGGTCGGACCAAAAAAGCAGTTTCCATTGGAAGGAATTATTGTTTTCTTTGTCTCAGGCTCAAAACACCATCACGTGAAACACCCTAACTGGCGCGAAACTTACACGAACGTGCTCACTGTGGCTTGGGTCAAAATAGCCCCTTTTCGATATTTTAAATTTCAGTCCTAAACAAAAGGCATCATCTCGGGGCGTTTTTATGGACCTCGACACACGAAAAAAAAGAACGAGGCCAATATCAAGCCATCTTGACAGAACAAGCTTGGTCAATAAAGGATTTATTATATGGGATAAAACACCAAACAAAATTATCTTTGATCTTGCGGGACCAAACAAGAAATCCCGAGCGGGCAGTATAGCTCCATCTTGCCCGCTTGGGTAGCCATTCACAGCGCGGGACTTCCTTCATCTTTCCCGCTCACAGAGCTAGTCATATAATGATATCATGATACCTTTTGTTTAGGATCTAATTTTTATATATCGAAAGTGGGCTATTGTACAACCCGAAAAGTGCCGTTCTACTGGGAACGTGGAATTTCACGCTGATTTTTTTGTTGATTCGAAAGCGCCCTGTGTCAATGTGAACTATGAAATATTATGGTTAATTTTTCCTTCTTACTAATTGAGGCTCTATTATACATTGGGAGAAAGAATACTTAAGAGAGAACAATAGGGAGCTAAAGGGAAGGACTGGTAAGAATTATAATAAAGGTGGAGCGGGTTGTGGGTAGGAATAATTGTCTCCCTAGCCAGAGCAAATCTTTACCAAGACAACTATCAGTCGTACTGTGCCATTCGGTTCCTACTCTCTCCATTTCTGCATCGCAAATGGTGGCCCCAGGTGCGAGGAAGAAGCCATCGCCTGGTGGCTTTCAATAAAGAACTGAAAATCCTTTTCTGTGTGCTAGACCAAGCTGCCCAAGTTCATTTTGCGAGTCTGAGGATTTACTCTTTGTTAGAGGTGCTCTTTTACGACGTTGTCCACTCAATGTACCAAAAGACCTTGCATGTTTCAGTGAATAAGCATCCGTATTTACTTTTTTCCGTCAGGTTGGTTATTGCAGTGTGAGATGCCAAAAGTTGCACTGGCCTACATATAAACAAATTTGCAAAGAGTTGGCAAAAGAGTACGAGAGGCAACTTGCTTCCAAGCTTGAGGAAGAAAAACTAGAAGAAATAGACAAATCGAGTTCGAGATGAGAAAACGAATCAGATCAATGGAGAACAGAAGGAGGCATGTGAATTTACAGAAAATAATAAAACAGCGACCCACCAGAATGACGATATGAGAGTGTCAAAATTTGATCCCGCTGACGAAGCGCCGAAAAGTGTTTCTGGAAAAAGCGTTTGATATTGTGCCACTCATCAGGAATTGGCAGATTTGTCTCTTGTGGATATTCCAAGAACAAGACTTTCATTGATCAGTAAACGGGTCGTAGCTCTTGTTGGATGCTATTCTTCATTGGCTTGTAGTGTCATCACGCTGCTTTTTGTTTATTTTATACAGAATCAACGAGTTTCCTTGTTTCTTCTAGTATTCTTGTAACCAATCGCGAAGCTCTTTCGATTCATTCTGGTAAGACCCGACTGAATTATTTGAAAATTCGTTTGCGATGAGAAATGGATAGCCAGTGAAGCAAAAATACAAAGAAAGAAGAAAAATCAAGATGTGTTTTCAGGATCATCTGGAGAATGCCAGTGGGGGACTGAAGTGACATCGGTCTTAAGGCTCAAGCAAATGAGAAGCCATGAGTGTTAAAGCAAGCTAAATGTACCAGACATATTGATATGCATGCGTTAACATTACTTTCACTACTGATCGGCTGTGAGAGATGCAATGTCAGGAAACACAGCCCAAAACGGAAGTAGCGGGTTAGTATATGTAATCGTTTGGGGCCCGATTGAAATTAAGGATTAATTTCAAGCGTATTTTCAAAGGTTTCACAAAATTTAGAAAATTTTTAAAAAATACAATTGAAATTAATCCTGAATTGGACGAGGGCACACTGCGATTCATAATATATTAAATATTCACTACCCTCAAGTGACGTCATTAGCTATTTTATAAGACCTCACTAAATATGCGCATGTGTTAGTTGGCCAAAGTCGGCAACGAAAGAAGAAGCTCCCACCCTCCCCACCCTCCTTGTTTCGTCGTCTCCGTCTCCTCTGTCAGCTTGATAGGGGAGGCTATTCCCAACATCTTAATGCTGATAACAAACTAGGGATACTGTACAAAGGACAAGTTAACTGACCAATCAGTTCAACGAACAGCTTAATGTTAAATTAAAACACGCATTCATTTGGTTAAAGTTCAATTCCATAAATCGTTGCCGTCAACAGAAATAGCGCTTAAAATCGGCGATGCTATGGTAAGGGCAATAGAAGTTAAACTTGGAACGAAGAGACCAAAAGAAAAGGAGGAGCGAAGACTTGAAAGAAAATGGGAGGAGCAGAAGTTGTAAAAGCGAATACAAACAATAAACAAGAAAGAAAAGAAAAAGACTGGGACGAGTTACGAGCAAAGTTACACAGGAGTCCAAACAAAATGAATGAATATAATTAGCAAAATCAAAAGAAATATATAACAATTATTCCATGAGCCCGAGTTGGATAAGAAGTGATAAAATAACCAACGACCGCGTAGCGCGAGTTGGTTATAATCACTTCATATCCAACAAGGGCGAATGGAATAATTGTTTTAGTAAATTCTCAAACCGGGTTTTGCCACCGAGTTTTATTTCCACAATTTTACAAAGAGTCCGGAAAGAGCATCTTGGCGCACTATTTTCCATATGATGTAAAACTTCGACTATTGGCTCATAGTCGGAGTTTTTTAGCCAATCAAAAAGCTAGAAATGCAATAGTCGGAGCTGAAAATTTACTAATGTAAGATAAACTAAGAGGGAAGGTAGTGAAGCTTAAGAAGTAGGAAGAAAGAGATACGAATCCGGAATAACTGCATGTTACAGAATGACGAAGGCAACTTTTACAAGAAAAGAGATGAGAGCAAGAATCCATTACCGAAGAGCAAGATTCACCCAAATTGGCCCCAGTCCCCATCTGCGTCAGAAAAGTGTCTATTTTCAAACCAAGTTTCCGGGAAAATTAACAAGAGACCAAATCGGTCAAGTCAATTTTGTACCCAATTCAAACCCGTTGGGAATAAAACGTTTTTTTCCAGATATCATTTATATCATTGGAATGTGAATGCTACATTGTAATCATAATACAGCAAACAAAGAACCTTGACCCCGGGAGATTTGAATTGGGTACAACATTTGGTCCATTCTTTATTTTCCCGCAAAAATGGGTTTAAAAGTAGACACCTCCCTGACACTCATGGGGACAATCTTGCTCTTGGGTAATGGGTTGATGAGAGATCAAAAGACACGAGGATAGATTCTAACGATGTATAACGGTTCATACACGTCTGGGCGACCACACGGGAAGATGAAATCACATCCCCGCAAAAAAATGGATAAAACGCGGTAAAAGAAAAGTCAATGAAAAGATTCATCATTAAAGAGTAAGTGAAAAAGAGCTGGGAAAGACGAGAAATTGATGTGATTCCAGAACTTTCTCATCTACCTGGACAAAGTTATTTACTCTTTGTATACCAAGGGGGGTGGTATTTATTTGGTATCAAAACAGGTAAGTTTACAAAAAGGCTAATCAAGCAGAACCTCCACCAGCCATACATAGTCAGAATGTGCAAAAGATCACTTTGCACGTGGCATATAGAAATTATGGAATATGTCAAAGGTGTGAAGTCATCATATTAATAATTTGCATAATTATGCAAATTTTAAGTACATTACATTTATTCTTGGTTTTTATTCACGGGATAAGACAGCCATAGCGATGTGGACTTTGACTTAAGGACGTTCGCGCCAAAATCTTCCTACCGTGAGATTTTCTTCATTTCTCGCCTAGAGTTAGGTCATAAAGTACTTACTCCAAAAATGAAAAAAAAATGGAGGTCACCGACTTTGTTTCGGAGAAAATGGCAGTGGAAAAATGCCTTAATTTCGAGAAATCGGTCATAATAGCGAGATGTAGGCTCATCTGCTCATCCATCGAAAATCATAAAAATAAACAGTTGGAGTGAAAGTTTCCGTGCATAGGTTTTTAGGAGTGAGATTTTTAGATAATTGTATGCCGCTAGGGATGTGGTAAACAGTAGAGTTCATCCTCGACGAGCGTTTTCGTAAGCTCTATCCGTTGCAACCACTACCAGAATTCGATGGCACGAGGAAAGAAAATGTTAAAAAAAGATAACTTCTTACGGTGAGAATTTTTTCATTTCATCATATTTTGTAGATAGTAAGTAAAGTAAGTGATTCATGATTAAAAAAATAGGGGTCACCGATGATCTGAACGAGTAAAATCGATGTGATTTTGCAAAGCTCTTGGAAAAGTTCGTTTGTCACGCTTTTGCGTGACCTGTCGGGCAAGGACTGGAACCCAAGAGAGGATCGATCGTTGAAGAGATGAAAGGTTTTTACCGAAAAAAAAACCTTTCTCGAGCATAGCAACGAAGTTTTAAGCAGGGGTCATCTTCATTTGGTTGGTGTTTTGTGTAATATCTCTCCATTGCCGTCATGCTCATCCTCTGGAGTGTGTTTTTTGTGAAATTCAATCGCTGATTGTTTCCACGCAGGTCCGCACTATTCAAGCGGACGAGGACGAAAATACTGCTCAATTTTCACGAAAGTAAAGGAAAAGAACTTTAAAAACATGCATTCACTTTGAACTTAAGTTCGTAGGGTAATAAAAACATTAAAAAGAAACAGCCCCATTAAATTTACGAAACGGTTCGTCCTCGAGTTTTCCAAACTTTCAGCCACTAGTCTACTCGATCAGCTACCTTTTCCAGAGCTTTTCCATCCTCCCGCTCACTTCTCTTTGAAGTTTCATGATGATTCGGAAATAAATGTGCCATTCTTTTGCCGGCCTGGAATTTTTTCCTCGGCGTTTTCGTCGCCATGTTATTTTGACTGACGCTTGAAAAACTTGTATGAAAGTCAAGTAGACTAGTGCACGACTGATAAAACCTCGCGAATATCAGTCGTGCAGTAGTCTACTTGACTTTCATAAATATTTTAAATCAATTTTCACTGATCACGATCTTCTCTGATCCAACGCTGTGCAAGACTTATCGTCCACGGTTTTTGCAAAGGTTTTAAAACCTCAACTTCACTAATGCTCGAAGTAATGCGTGACATATTACAGTCGCGTTACCTGCGCAGTATCGTTGCGCACAAACAATTAGCGCGAACGTCCTTAAGTAGTAAGAGGACAGGTAATCTGCAAATGTAAATCTCGTTACTCTCTTATTTACATTATACCGTTTCTTTGATACGAGGATTACAGCGAAATGAAAGCACAACTTAACGTTAACAGCAAAATCAACGTTAACAGCACACACCAGGCCTACTCCTAAGTATCTGGCTACAATTTTTTTCCTCTGGCCGCGCTTCAGCCATTCGATGAGGGAAAGTGTAGTGCTTCTCAAGTTGCCTCGCTCATGCCCAAAAAGAATTCTGGGTAATTCTGCCATTCCATGACAAGAGAAGACTCCCTATTCTCATTTCATACTTTTTTTCATAAGCGTCGGGCCACCCAGTCCTACCAGCAAATTACCGCATCGATTGAAGTTTTTAGCGTTCAAAACTTGCCCAAATTGTATCGGTAGGTCCTGGAATTCGTACACAGAAAGACCAGAGAGACAACTTCACTCGTGAACCGCCATGTTTACAACAGAGCATTTTAGGCGTCCCAGTCTGCATGAAACCATCTCTCACTTCTGTCTCGAAAAGACCATACACGCACGGTTCTTACGTTACGTTTATGCCTGTACAATCAACTGATATGTCAATTAAAAAGCAGAATGTTAATTTTTTGCGGTAGGCTAGGTATCGGAGGGCCAGAACATTTACGCATGCTCTGACGGAATGTTTGAACAAGAGAGAAAAACGCAGCACCTCCAGACATCCGGCGGTGGAGCGTCGTACCAAACGAGTCATCCCGGGATTTCGGCCCGTGCGATCGCTTTTGGACGCAGTTGGCCCTTCGCTGCTTTCTGCTACCGACCTCGCCTCCTGGTACGGCATTGAGGGAGAGATATGTCGGCCACTAAACCATATGAGAAAAATCCCACGCCTACTCACAGCTCCAGACCGCCCTTGTCAATTTAGCGTAATAACTCGATCGCTTATATATTCAAGGGAAAAGTCGTTTTATCTGTCATATGGTAAGCACTGAAGTCGCAGATTACAAAGTGTGCGCACGCGCCCTGCTAAAGGTAACATACATACATACATGCATAAACTTTATTTCATCTCGAATTTCAGAAGAACTACAAGAGCTAATATCTTCGAGACATTACATTTACAGCTCAAATACATAGCACATACAGATACACATACTTTTATAAAGTAATATGAGGAAATTTTGAATGCGCTTATTGTGTACAAAACAATAAAAAATGGCCCCAGCATAATAATATAGTCAACTGATTCCCAGAAGACATTTTGGTGCATTGTCCTGTACACCAAAATGGCCGCCGTGACGTCAGATGAAAACACAAATAAATATACAACAACTTTTTGGCCTTTTTCGCAAACACAGACTCGCATGTAATCAGTCTTTGATGATACGATAATTAATAGTCTGATTATCCAACAACTGCCATACCCCTGGAGCAAAAAATAGTTCAAACAAATCCAAATCCGCCTTGACACTGCTAGAAACAACATTCTTTTCTCACGATCGTTCAAAGTCAATTTCTTTCTGAAAACCGCAAATGTTGATGTTTCTTGCTTCCTCTTCAGTCGAGGATCATGTTCTGGCTGTTTACAAGCGATATCGACCGCTTTGAAGACGCTTTCGTTTCCTTTTGTAGTTTTTGTAGTTTTTGTGGGGTTTCCTACAAAACGAAGACCATGGTCAAATTTGCTGAAACCTTCAAATGTTGATGTTTCTTGTTTGTTCTTTAGTCGAGAATCATGTCCCGGTTGCGGTTTCAAGTGATTTTAAGACGATTTTGAAGGGGTCTTCATCTTTGGGTCTTCGGTCTTCGTTTTGTACCCATCCTACTGTGCGAGAGTAATAGACTTAGCCCTCCCCCCATAGTCGTTGTTGTTATGTGACATTGATCACGTGCGCTTTAGTTTCCAAATAACACAATGACACGTGAGTGAAAAATTGTTCGGTGAATTGTAAGTTGAACAGCGAGCCAATTTTTGCAAATTTGCCGATTAAAAAGCTGAGTAAAACACAACACAATCGAGCGAGTTTACAGTTTACCGATAGGGTGTTCGGTATACTAATAATAATACGTGACCTGCTAAACACCCTTAATCGCAGTCGGAGACTGAATTGCTAAGGGCGCGGCTCAACGAGATCGGACCGAAGGAGCTCAGAGTGCTGCCGGCTAGGCGCTCGGCCCCTGAACACGACCCATGTATGACCTCGGAGCACAGCACCACAGCCTGATGGAATAGGCTGTGAGTCGATTTTGCTGAGGGAGGAAAACCGGAGTACCTGGAGAAAAACCCTCCGAGTCAGGTTGAGATCGACTGAAACTCAGCCCACATACGATCTCGGGGCCGAGAGTTGAACCCGGGTCGCAGAGGTGGAAGCCATCCTGACTCCCCCAAACTTACAAACTTCGTGAATCAATTAATTGTAGGGATTTGAAAGAAGAGGGTATTTTACGAATGAATATAAACGCACATCTGAATTAATTGTACATAATTAATTGTAGGGATTTGAAAGAAGAGGGTATTTTACGAATGAATATAAACGCACATCTGAAGTACAGAATTAATTGTAGGGATTTGAAAGAAGAGGGTATTTTACGAATGAATATAAACGCACATCTGAAGTACAGAATTAATTGTAGGGATTTGAAAGAAGAGGGTATTTTACGAATGAATATAAACGCACATCTGAAGTACAGAATTAATTGTAGGGATTTGAAAGAAGAGGGTATTTTACGAATGAATATGAACGCACATCTGAAGTACAGAATTAATTGTAGGGATTTGAAAGAAGAGGATATTTTACGAATGAATATAAACGCACATCTGAAGTACAGAATTAATTGTAGGGATTTGAAAGAAGAGGGTATTTTACGAATGAATATAAACGCACATCTGAAGTACAGAATTAATTGTAGGGATTTGAAAGAAGAGGATATTTTACGAATGAATATAAACGCACATCTGAAGTACAGAATTAATTGTAGGGATTTGAAAGAGGAGGATATTTTACGAATGAATATAAACGCACGTCTGAAGTACAGAATTAATTGTAGGGATTTGAAAGAGGAGGATATTTTACGAATGAATATAAACGCACGTCTGAAGTACAGAATTAATTGTAGGGATTTGAAAGAAGAGGATATTTTACGAATGAATATAAACGCACGTCTGAAGTACAGAATTAATTGTAGGGATTTGAAAGAAGAGGATATTTTACAAATGAATATAAACGCAAAGCTGAAGTACAGAATATGTGAAAGCTATTTTGATGCAGCCAAAGGAGCGCTCATCATTTCAAAACTTGACTGAGGATAAATGCATCAAAAAAATTTTGATGGAAGCGGTGATAAATGTTCGCACATCAATATGAGTAGGCTTGCACAAATTCTGCTCGCAAAATGGCTTATTCTGCCTGCCGGCAGTGCTCGTAAAAATCGCTTATTCTGCCCGGACACCCTTATTCTGCTCGAAAACATTTTCAGCCCTTCGGGCCAAATATAGAAGGGAGCCTGGGCCTAAGCCCTTAAAAAAAACTATATAATCATTAATATGCGTAGAACAATTGTATTTCATCTTAATTTAGGTCAAATAATCAAATCAAACACAAGGTGTTTTCATTTGTTTTTCATTTAGTTTTAGATTTTTCTAACAGCTGTTATGCATATCATTACTGATGCTCGCCTAAAAAATCGTTTATTCTGCTCGAAATTCTGCCGGCAGAATTTATCCAAGCCTAATTACGATCATAAATAACGTAACTAAATGGTATATTACTGTTCGCCGGTCAGTGTTCATGATTAAAAACTTAAAAAAGTGTTGGATCTGGCCTCAAAAAGTATAAAAACTAAATTTTCGGCAACGTTCTGTTTGCCTTCATCAGAGTAAAATGACGAGGTAAATAATTAAAAGAGCTTTTTAAGGCATAATAGCTTTTTAGCAACCGACAGAAACGCTTATTCTCAGAATCTTTCCATTCCACGCTATATACCATAGCTTTTAGGTCAGATCCAACACTTTTTAAAGTTTTTAAAAATGGTATGTTCTATTAGTCTTAAGTGCCAGCTGCTCTGCAATAGTTTGTGTGGAATTTATGTAGGTTAACATCACTTTTGCGTGAAATGTTTATTTTCCAATTTCCTTTTCATTTTTAAGTTAACAAAAATGGATGTTCCCACAAAAGAAAAGAAGACTAATTCATCAGTAAACCTTAATTCTCCCCTTTGAAGTCTTGAGAAAATTAAGTTATTTATAAGTTGATAAATTGACCACAGTACAGGGATTATAAAAGCTGACTTTTCGAGCGTTTGCCCTTCGTCAGAGCCAATCGAGGAATTATGGGTTGTGTGTTGTTTTTATAGTGGAGTAGGAGCTATGCTATTGGTGTTAACTTGGCAACGGGGCAGATAGGAATACATTAGTTAAATGAAAAGCGCTCGTTAATACCTTGGGGATTAAGGGTGCCGATTTGGAAGATGAATTTTTGCTCCACATTCTTGTGGCTTTCCGTCGTACCTTGATGTAGGGAAAGGCCGCAGATAGCCATGTGTTGTTTGGAGTTGTTAGGGAGATTAAATGACGAGCAACTGGCTTAGATGCATCCTTGACATTCTTCTCAACATCGCGAAGGTGTTCGCGGAATCGGTCGACTAATCGTCTACCTCTCTCGCCAATATATAATTTATTCCATAAGGTACAGGTTATGCAATAAAAGACATTTGCGGAGGTACGTGTAAAACGATTGGTGATCTTAACAGATCGCTTAATTATTTACAAGCCTTGATTAATTTATGTGCCACTCGCCCCCGGGTTTAGTATTACTATGACAACATTTTATTTTATTTTCCCTTATTAAAAACTTTCAGAGCCACGTGGTAGTCATATGTTTTCTAGAATTTATTACCCTTTGCTTTCTGCAAAGCTAAATTCAATGAAAAAAGTGCCATTAGCAGATTTGCAGTGCCTTACATGCATTAAGCTCAAAAACCCTAACAGCCTATTTTTATGGTACAAGCGGAGGAAAGGTAAAGAGAGCACTTCATGGTATATAATGAACATTTTGCCTTGGGATGTCATAATGTTAGAAATAAATGAAAAGCTTACAAATGGAGGTATTCAGGTATTTGCTAAGAACAGTCTAATAAAGAACATATTTGAAGAAGAAAAAAAGTTTGATAGTAGAACATGAATTTTTTCTGGAAAACATTTCCGTACTGGGTGTATTTTACCCAAGGCGAGGACTTCAAGCTAACCACGGAACTGTCCCAAAAAGTGCAATATTCCCACAACCAGGGAATCAAAGTCGGCGTAAATGAAGCATTACTGCTTATGTAAATAAAAGAAACTTTATTTTCAAAATAAAATTTTGTGTCTTTGAAGTAACCAAGACTTAATTCTGTATAAAGGTGATTCGAATTTTTAACGCGAAAACAGTAAAAATACCCCATTTTAAGAGCCTGCTGACGCGTAAACAAGCACGGTGACCCCATTTTTTTATTGCATTTTTTTAATGTTCATATCATGAATGTTAATTATGCCAAGTTTCCAAAAAAGTTTGATATTAGAACAATTTCAAGGGAATTACCTTAATTTTAACAGATCTCACATCATCGATCACTTACTTCTGTGACGATATCCAGTAGATTAAACAGTCCTCAAACTTCGGTATCACAGGTTAGCAGAAATATAAAAACGGGTCGGTGAACAAATAGGTTAGCATAGATCCGTTGGCAAAACGTCCCAGAAAAAATGAACTTTTCTCGTGTTATCCAGTCTTATTAATGTTACTAATCTCTAAGGATATTAAGGTAACTAAATGTCAATCAAGGAATCAATTAACAGAATCAAATAATTAAGAAAACAGCCATGATAGTGCTATCTTTTTTCTTTGCATGCGGTCTTAAAAAAAACATTAGGGAGCTTAAGCAACGACAACGGCGACGGCAACGAGAGCATCACAAATTTGCATATTTAGTGGACAAAAACAATAGCTTTGCACGCCCTGCACGTGCGTTTTCCACTTTTGCCCATTTCTTTGCCGTCGTCAGCAAAACTACAACGTGAAATAGCCAAATTTGAGGTTTTATGAACAACGTCAGCACTTGAGGATAAATTTTCATTTTCTCCCCTAAATTAAGCGCCGTTCTGACCAGTGTCATTTTTGAGGAACTACCGCACCCTTGTCATATTAAAAAGGTTGAAATAGTCACGAAGCGATTAAAACAACGCGAATTTATATTTTGAGATGACGTTCTCGTTGCCGTCGCCGTTGTCGTTGCTTAAGCTCCCTATTGTCTAAAGTTACCCTACTAGGGTTACCCACTGGGCACTGCTACATGTAAACGTAAGACTGCTCCCTATAACAATAAGTCTATCAGTTTACTGACTCCTATTTACCAATGAAATAAAGAACTTAAGGAAAACAATTTTAGCAAACATTACAGCTCTCTCGGCCGCCGTGTAAATGACGCGTCACGCAAAGCTTAAAAATTCAAGGGTTGTCAGTCACAAAACCAAGAACCGTTAAGTAGTACGTCTTTCCATTAGTACTTGATAACGGTAGGACAAATATTTATCGCTGCGAAACTCAATTTAAAAACTTCACAGACTGGAGTTCAGATGAATCAAGGCGGTTCGATTCTTCTGTCGGTGTAGCGGATCTCAAAGAGTAAGAATCGAGATTTGAACCGTTCCACTAGCCCACTAAACAGATATGTTTTGACGTGCGATATAATTACAATGAATAAATTGATTTTAGTTGATTAATCAATAATTCCCAGAGCTTCCCGCTTTTAAACATTCCCCGCTTTTAAAGATTCCCGCTTTTAAAGATTCCCGCTTTTAAGGATTCCCCATTTTAAAGATTCCCGCTTTTAAAGATTCTCCATTTTAAGGATTCCCCGTTCCCATTAACCATTTGCCATTCCCCATTCCCATTCCACAATTCCCCGTTCCACGTTTCAAAGATTGTCGGTGTATTCTTGGGCGTTTTGGTGCTTATTTTACCGTTTCGGGAATTCCGTGTTTTCACTGTCCTAAGACGAAGTCAAGGCAGCACACACTAAGATTTCGACCGTAAACTCGCCTAGTCAGCTCAGAGGCGGCTTGCGCCTCGAAAATCCATCCCAGCCGTGATTTTTTTCACGCAAAGCTAAAGCCCCATCATTTGCGAACCTCGGTGAATGTTTCGTCGTCAAAAATCCGCACGCACTTGGCATTTTCTGCTTCCGATTCCACGATAGCTAATGAATTTAACAGCTGATGATCTTGTACATGGTCACGGAGCTGGTCAAATTAACTCCATCCGATGAGTACAGTCATTTCATGTACAACACTTACCACATCCCCACAGCGGCTTCTCGAACGTGTGGGAAGATGAAATCACATCCCCGCAAAAAAATGGATAAAACGCGGTAAAAGAAAAGTCAACAAAAATATTCATCATTAAAGAATAAATGAAAAAGAGCCACTCTCTCCCTTTCTGCATCACAAATGGTGGCCCCAGGTGGGAGCAAGAAGCCGGCGCCTGCTGGCCTTCAACAAAGAACTGAAATTCCGCCTGTTCTGTATACTAGACTAGGCTGCCGAACTGTTTATTTTGCGAGGCTGAGGTTTTACTCTTTGTTAGGGATGCTCTTTTGCGACGTTGTCTACTCAATGTACCCGAAGACCTTGCATGTTTCAGTAAATAAGCATCCATATTTACTTTGTTCCGTCAGGTTGGTTATTGCAGTGTGAGATGCTAAAAGTTACAGTGGCCTACACATAAAAAAATTTGCGCAGAGTTGGCAAAAGAGTACGAGAAACAAATTGCTTCCAAGCGTGAGGAAGAAAAACTAGAAGAAATAGACAAATCGAGCTCGAGATGAGGAAACGAATCAGATCAATGGAGAACAGAAAGAGGCATGTGAATTTACAGAAAATAATAAAACAGCGACCGACAAGAATGACGATATGAGAGTGTCGAAATTTGATCCCGCTGATGAAGAGCCGAAAAGGGTTTCTGGAACAATCGTTTGTATGTGAGGCAATTTCGGGCTATTTTGTAGTTTTTACACGGAATTGCCTCACATCCACGTTAGATTACATTGTAATGCAAATGAGAAAAACTAACCGTGAAAAGGGCTATTGTGCCGCACATCAAAAATTGGCAGATTTGGCTCTTGTGGATATTCCAAGAACAAGACTTTCATTGATCAGTAAACGGGTCGTAGCTCTTGTTGGATGCTATTCTTCATTGGCTTGTAGTGTCATCACGCTGCTTTTTATTTATTTTATACAGAATCAATTATTTTCCTTGTTTCTTCTAGTATTCTTGTAACCAATCGCGAAGCCTTTTCGATTCATTCTGGTATGACCCGAATGAATTATTTGAAAATTCGTTTGCGATGAGAAATGGATGGCCAGTGTTGCAAAAATGCAAAGAAAGAAGAAAAATCAAGATGCGTTTTCAGGATCATCTGGAGAATGCCAGTGGTGGTCTGAAGTGACATTGGTTTTAAGTCTCAAGCAAATGAGAAGCCATGAGTGTTAAAGCAAGCTAAATATACCAGACATATCGATATGCATGCGTTAACATTACTTTCACTTCTGATCGGCTGTGAGAGATGCAATGTCAGGAAACACAGCCCAAAACGGAAGT
>NC_090887.1:25283283-25290783 GCF_036669925.1 Montipora capricornis | reverse complement strand
CTGTTGAAAATAGAGGTAAAGAAAGCACTTCATGGTATATAATGAAAAATTTGCCTTGGATCGATGTCGTAATGTTAGAACTAAATAAAAAGCTTACAAATGAATCAAGTATTAAGTTAAAGAGGCCAGATATTTTAATTATAAGACTGTAAAAACTACATCGTACTAAGTGCAATGCAAGAAATAGTCAGTTATGGGCTTTATTCGTGGTAAATAAGCTGTCAATCGGCGCATTTTTGTTGACCCTCCCACCTTTCCTCCGCATTTTTGATTGACACCTTGTCGTCAAATTAAATGCAGTTTAATGAATACAGCACAGGAAGATCTATTCGAATGTGACTGCCATTCACTGAGATAATAAGTAGTACCTGAAAATTTTCCAACAAAATTGATGGAAATTATCTGAAACGCAAAATGGAAAACTCCTCTCATCTCTTATATCATGTAGACTGTCCAACCGGCTCCCTTACGGCCATAGCTGTTGTCCTTTCAGCCATTAGTCTTTTGGGACTTGGGGGAAATGTCCTTGTGATAATAACATTCATCAAGCGAGAAAACTTAAAGACGAGTTCTAACTACTACTTCATGAACATGGTGGTTTCTGATTTGGTGTGCGTTCTTCTCAACTGGCCCCTCTTTGCTACTGAAGGTATGCTGCAGGCTGGTGGAAGTCTTATTACGGACGATGTTGCCGCTTCGTTCTTTTGCAAGCTGGGAATTTATTCACGATCACTGTCATATTCGGTGTCTATACTCAGCTTAGTTCTGATCGCTGGGGACAGATGTGTGGCGACGAGGGTGCCACTAAGAGCGTTAACGGTAACTGGAAAGATTCGAACAATTGTCTTGGTTGTAAGTTGGGGTATACCAGCGTTTGTACTCATTCCGTACTTGCTTTACTCTAGAGTAATTCAATCAGAGGAACATACTTTTTGCAGAAACATGATGAGTCAGTTACTGCTGCAAACCTACTACTCCGTAGGTTTTGTTTTGCTCTACTGCATCCCTTTCATTTTTATAGTCGTCCTCTACTCGCTAATTATGAAACAACTAAGAGAAAGAAGGAAGCTCTATAATGGGGATCGAATTCAATCCAGAGGAAAGAGAGACAAGGAAAACCAAAACATGATGAAAGTCTTTGGATCAATCGTTCTTGGATTTTTCACTTGTTGGACACCTCTTTATGTCTACATGTTTTTAAAATCACTTCACCCCTCTGTGTTTACGAAAGATAAATGTCTTTCATTAAATCTGGTGGGTGTGCTGTACTACATTTTCCCACTGATAAGTACAGCCATCAATCCATTTATCCTGATCGCCTTTAGTTCTAGGTATCGCGTCTCGTTCAAGAGAGCATGTTTCTATTTTCTCTGTCAAAAGAAGGGACGAAACAGTCGGCAATTTGCATTGGCGGCAGTTTCTCCACAGTAACTTCACAAAGTAGCTCAGTTTCGGTCAAGAGAATTTGTTAACGGAAGCACACGTTACAACTCGGTAGTTATTTTGTATAATTTGTTGTAAAGAGTTATTCATAAGTCTTCCTAACCCGCAACTAGCAATTTGAGTGGTATGATTCCCCTGTACCTAAAAGGGAGTAACAGGGAAAGCCATAGCTGCCCAAATCAGAAGGGGACTAGCAAAAGTTAATAACATTGAACGTAAACTCTTTATTTACATGCACTGACGAAATTATGTCATGTTATGTGGTCTTCCTACGAATCTTGTGAATTCACGTTAGTTAAATACACTAGGTTACCTAATTACTTAAACAATAGAGCGGTTTTCAATTGAGTGTCGAAAGTAATTAGCGAATTACTTTGGTTTTGCATCTACTTCACTCGGTGATTGGTTCAAAGTTTTCGCGCCACTTTTTTAACCAATCAGAAGTGAAACCAAAACCAATTGTGGCTCGCGCGTGCACATTTTCCCGCCTTTTGTGTCAGCTACGAGTAATTACTTCGAGTTTTGATTGGTTTACTGGATTGTCTCCGTCCTTTTTGATTGGTTAAAGTAATTACTATGGTTTTGGTTTTACGACACTCATTTGAAAACCGCTCTAATTTAAAAGAAAGAAATGAAATAAAACATTGAAATTGGTTTCCTGTAAGTACAACAGTCATAACTGAAAATCTTTTCCCATTGGATAAGAATTTTTAAACCGTGTTTAAACTGAGTCGCTGTCTGATCTTAGGGGCATTTTTTAGTTGATCCATAGAATATATGCCCTGTAACATATGCTCCCTTTCGCAGAACGTTCTTAATTGGTCTGATAAAACAATTCGACGGGGGGTTTCTGAGACGGACTATAGTGCGCCAGCGTTGTATAGCAAATTGATCTGGTAAACCATTTCTTGTCCTTCCTTTATAAGTTACTACATTCCCCTAGTGTATTTGTTAACGTATTTGTTAAAACTTTTTGATTTCTTATGGTATATACAGCGAAGATTTGTGATGTTGAACATTCAAAACTCATATTAGGAATAAGGTATGAGGCACCGCTGTATGTTTCGATCACATTTGATTATTTATTCTTTGTCTTCAATTTGTGATCTGCAAAGTTGATGACTTCTCAGTACTAAACGAACTACAAATTGAACGGAGATGAAACTAACCGTCCATTTTATGAGGAGCTAGGAAAGTGTTTTGACTGAGATATCGGATGAGTTCAGGAAACCTTAGCAACTTCAAGACAGGCAAACAGCTGTGGATGTTTTCTGAGAGTCTGTATACAAGCTGTAAAAACAGAAGAAGCAAACCAGTTCAGGGTAATTCAAAACACCTCGAGAAATGCAAATAGCACGTTTGGACTTCCTAAAACTCTATATCATAATAGAATCAATCTGTTAAGGAAAATAGAATAGTTTTTGTCGTATCGTATTACCTTACTTACTCGACCCGTTAATCGTATCAGTTCAACCTCCGAGGAAGCCCTGGCCAAGGTCAAAGGAAGTGGAAAACTTCCAAAAAAGCAAAGCTATTTTAATATTTCAAGGAAAAAGAGAATATCACAAAAAGGCGGCATGCATTGACCTTTTATTGTTCTTTATCACTCATTGCTATAATAACTGAATTAAAGAATTATTCGCCGAAGGCGAAGATTATCGGTGAATATTCACCGAGACGAAATCGAGGTGAATATTCACCGATAATCACTGAGCCTGAGGCGAATAATTATTTTAGTATAAATACACAGGTGATTATTTCAAAAAGGAGAAAAAAAAACATTTCCACGCGAAATCATCTTCCGCTTACAGTGGCAAAACGACTATTGGCAGCCATTTTGTCCGTCGAGGTGGTTATCGGCTGATCATCCGAGGTAGCGAGGCAATGAGAGCGCGCGATTTTGTATAATCAACTGTGTATATATACTAATTATTATTAGCCAACTGTACTAGTTATTGTACAGAAAACGCAAGGAACGAGAACAAATATTCCACGATATTATACAGTTAGTTGTTTTGTACAGTAGAGAACCGGTTTGACTAGTTTAGTTGCTGACGTTGCCCCACAATATGTCACGCGTTCTCGGTTGTTTACAATTCATTTGCTAAAACTTTAGTGCAAAAAAGATTATTAGATATTTTGGTGTATAGTATCGCTGAGTATTTTTACTCGTTGTTTGTATTTGAAGCACAAATCGTAAAAATACTTAGGCGATACTACACACCAAAACATCTAATAAGATATATATATTTACACGAGCAGCACACCGAACGGGAACCTTGCGCGAAAAGAAATGAACGATGTACTGAAACAGTAAAAATGCCAAAATAACACACTAACTAACACCTTCCTGGATAACATGATATTCAGTGATCAGCATTTTTCTATGAAATGAAGGAGGCTCTCCCAGGCCTTTTGGCAACATGGCTAATTTGAACTAGGGAACAGGGCACAAAAGACAAAATGTTTCAGGGAACAAGGAAACATAAACCATTTCTGGGATCAAAAAGCTGAGAACAAGTCTGGAAGTAATTTTGGGAAGAAGGGAAAACAAGCAATTTTTTAAAGAGAACAAAGGATCTCGCAACCTCATAGATTTAACACACCACGTGGCTAAAAAAATTAAATTCTGCCTTGCATAAAAGAGTCGAAAAATTGGGAAAATACTTGCTTATAACAACAGGTCATATCAAATTCATTTATTTGCGAGTAAAGAGCGGAAGATTTTCATTCATTGCATGTCTCGCTTATTTGTATGGAGTCAATTTGCACTAACACACAAATTTTTGGCAAGGGACACTTCCTAGTGATAATCTTTCATGTCTATTTTAACAGCATCCAGATTTCGACAAATTCAGTTTTTGTAACGTCTTCACCTCCTTACTCCAAACATTCCATTTTTTGGCCAAATTCTACAAAGCCTCACATATTAGTACTTTCGATAGACGTTTTTACCTTAAATGCATCGTCTTCATGGCATCTCCGCTCTTCTATTGAGTTCTCCCAACGAACGCACTTCATAGACAGATAGATAGATAGATAGATAGATAGATATACCTTTATTTAAACACGATAATGTTTAAAGCTGTAAGCTTATGGGGTTGTGTGTTTAGAAATAAGATAAGATTCCCTTAAATTACATACAATTATACGCCTAAACTAAAAATCCCTATGGTGTAAGAGAGCTAAAACTAAATGGCAATTACGATTGTATATGTGACATACATGTCAATTAAAAGTATACATAATCATGGTCACTAAAATCTGTAGTAGAAATTGACGTAGCATAAAAATTAAAATTTAAGAAACTTGCATTATCTTTCAAGTTGGTTGACAAAGTTTTACAACTCGCGTTTACGATTGTATGATCGTCTGCCAAGGTGTTATTCCATAGAGCCGCACCTCTATAGCCAATCTAAAAATCGACAAATCTTGATTGGAAGCTACGCACACAGACAGAGTCAATTGTCCTAGACGGATATTTCGACCGTCGGCTACAGATTATATTGTCACATAATGGCAAAGGCAGATTTTCCCAGTGAGCCTTGTGTATCAGTCAATGATCACGAAAACGCCTAGATATGTTTCTCCTAAAGCTATGAATGGCCAGGATTCTGTTAAATACGAATATTCCGATTGAAAAAAAGGGCATTACGTTGCATATGGAGATTACTTAAGGCGATCACATGTTATAAAAAGGTAAAAGGAGCAAGGCTGATATAACGGTGAAGGAATATATTAGAAAAAGCCAATTGCAATATTCGAAAGGCACTGCCTTACTTCATCAGGGTTTTACAAGCAATGACTGGGCAATGACTATTGTTGACAAAGCTCGTCTGGTGATTCCAGCCTCCAAACTTCTCCCAGTGAACGCACCGTTTCATAATCAATGATTACTACAGCACATGCACATGCACATGGCGTCTAAGGCAATCCCATGTTGAAGATGCGTCCAAGGAGATGGAATCCCGGTTTTGTCCATGAATCTTCGTCTCTTCCCGAATGGCTGGGGTCGAGTGGTTGTAGCCTGTGTACAGCCGCCCACGTGCACTCTCCGAAAAAAAAAATCGGAGAGGAGCGACTCCTCTCCGATTTTTTTTTTCGGAGTGGGCGGCTGTACAAGTGGCTGAAGTTTTGTTTCCGTGGGCAGCGGCAACAAGCTATCCTAGTAAGTTCCTTATGTACACTATAATAATGGATACATGAGGTACCTACGTCCAAAATGGCGAAGACGTTGGTTGAACAATGCACGCTGCAAAAACTTTAACTCGTTTTCATCGCCCAATGCGATGAGACTGGTGCCTTTTTAGAATTAAATAGATACAAATATAATAAGGAAAACAATGAGCAAGCATCTTCGCCATGTGAATTGTGTTGCTGCCATGGCATCAAATCGTGGGATCGGAAAGGATGGAAAACTGCCATGGCCTACCCTTAGGTGAGCTATAACCGAAACTATTTAGGTTAAAATTTTGATATTATAACGGTTAAACGCTCTGGGCTTTTCGTCCTTTCTCGGCTTTCCGTCAATAGCCTGTTATTTAGCTTCATATCCAGTGGGGTCATATGAGAAGGATGAGATGGGGGAGGTTGGAAACCCAAGGGGTTTTCACATTCCAGGTAGATAATCTCTCCCTTGAGCATGTTTTGAACATCAGATTGTTATACCTTGACACCCTTTCCACAGTGAGAAAGAGGTAAACCATGTTTATAATGCTTACCGGGAATGACTTGATTGTCATGTGTAATAATTTTACTTCAAAATATTTTTTGTTTGCATTTTGCCCAATGAAGAACTGACTTAGATTTCTTAGCAAGGATAACAACCACAGTCAAAGACAAAGGTAAATATTTATTATTATCAATGCTAGATGAGGACTCTGAAGCTGTGGCAAGCTATTATGTGTAAAAAGGAAACTGTGAGATGTCACCTCAATCCACACTGTACCCTTTACCAACACCCTAGCCGATCATTTGTGTGAAGTTCGTACACACAATAGATAACGTTTTGTGACATGAGTTAAGGTGTGCATTGCAACTGGTAACAATCAAGACATAATTTGATGCTACTCTGGCTTGAAGAAATTTGAACGTAGCTTTTAAAAAAGTTACAATAATTATTCAAAGACCCATTCTTTGAATTGAATGATAACTTTTTGACACATTGATTCCTGAACCAGCTCCCACTGACGAGTAGAATTGTGTGGCATAAGACAGAGTAAAATCTTTGAAGCCTCACTTCCTGGGAGTCAAATAGGTTAAAGGGGAAAAAGCTTTCAGCTGGATGTAGCGGTTTTGAACCCATTAACTCTTTAACTGGCCCGCATTGATGAGTAAAATTGTCTGGCGTTAGAGTAGCCTGCAAACGCAGACGTATTTCCGGCGGTCGTTTCTCTCCTTATTTTTTGGGGGAGAGAAACGACTGCCTGAAATACGTCTGCATTCACAGGCTACAATCTTGGACAAAAAGGGTTGAGAATATTAAAAACAGGGGTTATTTTGCACACTACGTCCTCAATATCGCACATTATTAGCCATCCCCCTCCCCCCTACAACCAATGTTGATAAGCCCAGCTTCGACATGCTTTGTTTCGTCTAGCAACATTAATCAGGAGGGGGTGGGGGCTAAAAGAGAGCTGAAATTGCACGGTTAACAACGGTTAATTTTGTGTCTTCTTTACCTGACATAGATTTACGGCGAAGGAATGAGACATTTTGGTCGGTTAACGTGATTTGAACAGATTTGAAATATTTTGCATGAGCAGTCTGTTTTTAGCCAGCCGGTGTGTTAACCGTTGAAATGCGTCACTTTTTGTAAGAAATGTAGAGATCTCATTGATTTTGTTCATAGTTTATACTCATTAGCAACGCCTTGAGAAAACGGTAGGGGAAATAAATATAATGCCTTGTAGTTATACTTAAAATTGGTGACAATTTGTATTCGAAGACGCACAGTTTACAAACAGGAAGTGACATTTCTTGCAACCGGAAGTAATTTGCTCTATTACTATTTTGCTCCTGTTATACCACATTCTTGTTTTCTTTCACAAAAAGTTT